>NC_037687.1:11509985-11538989 GCF_003255815.1 Theropithecus gelada
GTCTCGCTGTGCTCCCAGGCTGGAGTGCAGTGGCGTGATCTCGGCTCACTGCAAGCTCCGCCTCCCGGGTTCACGCCATTCTCCCGCCTCAGCCTCCCAAGTAGCTGAGACTACAGGCGCCCGCCACCACGCCCGGCTAGTTTTTTGTGTTTTTAGTAGAGACGGGGTTTCACCATGTTAGCCAGGATAGTCTCGATCTCCTGACCTCGTGATCCACCCACCTCGGCCTCCCAAAGTGCTGGGATTACAGGCTTGAGCCACCGCGCCCGGCCCTTAGTGAGTTTTTATCTGTCCTTGGCCCAATCCCTCCTCACATCAAAGCCAATCTCAAAGACAGCAGACCAAGTTTTCAGTGTGGATCCCTAGAGGTAGCAGATCAGGTCTTATCTGCAAATTATTGCCTTTGTATTTTCCAATCGTCTGGGGACTATCCAAAGGTCTGAAAGGAGGTTCTCTTTTCTACTTCATCAGTAATGGAACCCAATCAGGGTCAAATGTGTCAAGAACTGTTTCAAAATGTTGCAAAATACACAAAAAGCCTGCAACCTCCTGGAACAACAGATTACAGTTAAGACGCACAGCAGCCGGGCGCGGTGGCTCAAGCCTGTAATCCTAGCACTTTGGGAGGCCGAGACGGGCGGATCATGAGGTCAGGAGATCGAGACCATCCTGGCTAACATGGTGAAACCCCGTCTCTACTAAAAAATACAAAAAACTAGCCGGGTGAGGTGGCGGCGCCTGTAGTCCCAGCTGCTCGGGAGGCTGAGGCAGGAGAATGGCGGGAACCCGGGAGGCGGAGCTTGCAGTGAGCTGAGATCCGGCCACTGCACTCCAGCCTGGGCGACAGAGCGAGACTCCGTCTCAAAAAAAAAAAAAAAAAAAAAAAAGACGCACAGCAGACCTACTAAGTCGTGGGAAGAAAAGCTGGAGATAAAATTTCCTTCAGAAATTAGGGTACTGGAGGCCAGGCACGATGGCTCATGCCTGTAATCTTGGCACTTTGGGAGCCCAAGGCGGGTGGATCACCTGAGGTCAGGAGTTCAAAACCAGCCTGGCCAACATGGCAAAAACCCGTCTCTACTAAAAATACAAAAAACATTGGCCAGGCGCGGTGGCTCACGCCTGTAATCCCAGCACTTTGGGAAGCCGAGGTGGGTGGATCACGAGGTCAGGAGATTGAGACCATCCTGGCTAACACTGTGAAACCCCTAATAAAAAAAAAAAAAATTAGCCAGGTGTGGTAGCGGGTGCCTGTAGTCCCAGCTACTCAGGAGGCTGAGGCAGGAGAATGGCGTGAATCCACGAAGCAGAGCTTGCAGTGAGCCAAGATTGCACCACTGCACTCCAGCTTGGGCGTGGTGGTGAGCTCCTTGTAATCTCAGTTACTCAGGAGGCTGAGGCAGAGAGAATTGCTTAAAACCCAGTAGGCGGAAGTTGCAGTGAGCTGAGATCGCACCACTGCACTCCAGCCTGGGCAACAGAGTGAGACTCCATCTCGAAAAAAAAAAAAAAAAAAAAGAAAGAAATTAAGGTACTGAAAAGCACCCAGTTATATTAGGGAATATTTTTGTTATACCTACCTGATCTAACAGATACAAATTTGTTTGAAATAATACTAGCAATGTATTGGGTAGTAACAGGTTCCAATAGGGCAAATGAATGACAGTGATGTTATATTGGATGGGAGGAAGGAATTTGGAACAGTAAGTAATACCAGTGCTACTCTCAAAGCCAGTATAGCATTATTTGAAACTGAAGGTCCATTAGTTGTAAATGGTGTACTACAAACTCTAGGGAATTCACTAATAAAATTTAAGAAACAAGTAGACTTATGGCCGGGTGCGGTGGCTCACGCCTGTAATCCCAGCACTTTGGGAGGCGAGGCAAGTGGATCACAAGGTCAGGAGATCAAGACTAGCCTGACCAACATGGTGAAACTCCGTCTCTACTAAAAATACAAAATTAGCCGGGCATGGTGGCATGCCTGTAATCCCAGCTATTGGGAAGCTGAGGCAGAAGAATTGCTTGAACCTGGGAGGCAGAGGTTGTAGTGAGCCGAGATCGTGCCATTGTACTCCAGCCTAGGTGACAAAAGCAAAACTCCGTCTCAAAAAAAAAAAAAAAAAAAAGAAACATACAGAATGCTCAGTTAAAATGAAAGCAGAAAAAGTGAAGAAGTTAAAAAAACAGTCAAGTATAAGAATAGAAAACAATAACATATATACATATTACCAATTATGTCAATACCACTTTGAATGTGTATTAGCTATACATACCAGTTAAAAAGACATGGACTGGCTGAATAGAATTAAAAAAAACAAGGCTGGTCAGCACGGTGACTCATGCCTGTAAGCCCTGCATTTTGGAATGCTGAGGCGGGTGCATTGCTTGAGGCCAGGAGTTTGAGACCAGCCTGGCCAATGTGGTGAAATCTCGTCTTTACTAAAAATACAAAAAAATTAGCCTGGCGTGGCGATGCATGCCTATAATCTCAGCTACTCGGGAGGCTGAGGCATGAGATTCACTCGAACCCAGGAGGCGGAGGCTGCAGTGAGCTGAGATTGTGCCACTGCACTCCAGCCTGGGCAAGACAGCAAGACTCTGTCTCTAAAAAAAAAACCAACAAATAAAACAAGACTCAGCAATGTGTACATGAAAACCATTTTAAACTGAAAGACACACATACATGAAATATAAAGGTATGGAGGAATATATGACATTCTTGCCCTAATCAAAAGAAATATGGAACAGCTATTTTAAATTCAGATAAATCACATTTTAGGTCAAGGAAAGATACAAGGGATGAAGAGATTTCATAAAGATAAAGAAGTCAATTCTACAAGAAGACATAATAATCCTTAATATCTACGCTCATAAAACAAATCATCAAAATACATAAGGCAAAACTTATAAAACCACATGGCAAAATACACATGCCCTAGATGGCTTCCCAGTACCTACTGGCATTCAATGCTTGCTAACCTCTTCTTTCTGGGATCTCTAAGTAATACATAGTTTCTGTTATTTCTTGCATTTTGTTGAGTTGCTTTCTCTGTGTCTTACCTGACCAATATACCTGAATCTAATTTCTACCCAGTCAGGGCTTTCTTTGTAAGATTATTTTGGCAGTGGCTACCTTGGTAATAATAAAATAAAAACAGGTCAGACAATGGGCCATAAGGTGTCTACCAGAAAAAACAATTAGGTCACCTGGCCAGATAAAGAAGTACTATCCTACAGGTTACGTTTGGAAATTAACCTGTTTGGGGAGGTCTTATGATTTAGGGCTTACATCTTGTCCCTGAGTAAAGAATCTTTTTTTTTTTTTTTGGTGGGGGGACAGAGTTTCGCTCTTGTTGCCCAGGTTGGAGTGCAATGGCGTGATCTCAGCTCACTGCAACCTCTGTCTCCTGGGTTCAAGTGATTTTTCTGCCTCAGCCTCCCAAGTAGCTGGGATTACAGGCCTGTGCCACCCTGCCCAGCTAATTTTGTATTTTTAGTACAGACAGGGTCTCACCGTGTTGGTCAGGGTGGTCTTGAACTCCCAACCTCAGGTGATCCACCCGCCTCAGCCTCCCAAAGTGCTGGGATTACAGGCGTGAGCCACCGCACCCGGCCGTTTTCTTATGTAAGTAGGTCCTAAAGGAAGGAACTAAGAAATTCAACTCTGAAAATTAAGAAGAGTTGTGCATGACTTATGCCTGTCATCCCAACACTCTGGGAGGTTGGGGCGGGAGGACTGCTTGAGTTTGAGACCAGCCTAGGCAGCATGGCAAAACCTCATCTCTACAAAAAAATTTAAAAATTAGCCAGGGATGGTGGCATGTGCCTGCAGTTCCAGCTACATAGGAGACTAAGGCAGGAGGATTGCTTGAGCCCAGGAATCTGAGGCTGCAGTGAGCCATGATCCCAGAACTGCACTCCAGCCTGGGTGACAGTGCAAGACCCTGACTTAAAAATTAATTAATTAATTAATGAGAAAATGGCTGAAAATTATTTCACAGAAGATGAAAGACCATATAGAAGAAATGCTCAGCACCAATGCTAATCAGTAAAAAGCAACATATAATCACACGGAGATAAATATTTGTAAGGAATAAACACACATGCACACATGGTCTGCCAGTTAATCCAAATGTGCCAACAGGTTTTCCTAGTACATTTAAATTTATCCATAATCTACAACCCAGCACATTTCCCCCCGTATGTACAAAATTTATAAAGTGTTATCATTTGGGGACAAAAACAAAGATGACATTGTCAACGAAGTCCAACAAAAATGAAACAATTCAAATCCTATGAGCTGTGGAATATGAGAGTGAAGTGGGTGACCCACGCCTCAGACAGCAGCATGTATCAAACAGACTGAGGCAAAGAAACTAAAAAAAACTGGCCAGGCGTGGTGGCTCACTCTGCAATCCCGGCATTTTGGAAGGCTGAGGCAGGCGGATCACCTGGGGTCGGGAGTTCGAGACTAGCCTGACAAACATGGAGAAACCCTGTCTCTACTAAAAATACAAAATTAGCCAGGCGTGGTGGTGCACGCCTGTAATCCCAGCTTCTCAGGAGGCTGAGGCAGGAGAATCACTTGAACCCGGGAGGCAGAGGTTGCCATGAGCCAAGATTGCACCACTGCACTTCAGCCTGGGCAACAACAAGAGCAAAACTCCGTCTCAAAAAAACAAAAAAACCTTTTCAGCATCGTATTAATGGAATATTAAGTGTAATATTAATTAACTGAAAACTCAGAAGAGAGAAAACTATGCATCTGGATTCACACATGATAAACATATAATGAATAATAGACAGTCAGTTTAAGGCTTTGACCTGTGGTGCCTCTGACTTCTCATAACAAAGGTGTGCTGTTCGCTGAACACCAACCAATTCTCCAGCAACAACTGGGTGTCCAACAATTCAATTCTCACCCTACCCAGAATTAACACAGATCCCTTAAGTTTCTTACTAGAGGGCTCAGTCCCACAACAGGCCCCGTCCCACAACAGGCCCCCACTGCAGATGTCATTTATAAGCCCCAAGAACTAACCTTTTAACCAACTGTGTATAAATACAACAGCACCATCCTCCAGTTCAATAACTGGCTAAAGGCCAGGCACAGTGGCTCACACCTGTAATCCCAGCATTTTGGGAGGCCAGGGCAGGTGGATCACCTGAGGTCAGGAGTTCGAGACCAGCCTGGCCAACATGGAGAAACCCCACCTCTACAAAAAAGGCAAAATTAGCCAGGCATGGTGGTACATGCCTGTAGTCCTAGCTATTTGGGAGGCTGAGGCAGGAGGATCGCTTGATCCGGGAGGCGGAGGTTGCAGTGAGCCGAGATTGCGCCACTGCACTCCAGCCTGGAGAGAGAGTGAGACTCCACCTCAAAAAAAAAAAGAAAAGAAAAAAAGAAACAACTACCAATTTTTTTTAGGCTGGGCACGGTGACTCACACCTGTATTCTCAGCACTTTGGGAGGCCAAGGTAGGAGAATCACCTGAGGTTGGGAGTTCAAGACCAGCCTGGGCAACATGGCAAAACCCTGTCTCTACAAAAAATACAAAAATTAGCTGGGCATGATGGTGCACGCTTGTAGTTCCAGCTACTTGGGGGGTTGAGGCAGGAAGATTGTTTGAGCCCAGGAGATGGAGGTTGCAGTGAGCTGAGATCATGCCACTGCACTCCAGCCTAGAAGGCAGAACAAGATTCTGTCTCAAAAATTTTAAAAGATTAGGCCGGGCGCGGTGGCTCAAGCCTGTAATCCCAGCACTTTGGGAGGCCAAGATGGGTGGATCATGAGGTCAGGAGATCGAGACCATCCTGGCTAACACGGTGAAACCCCGTCTCTACTAAGAAATACAAAAAATAGCCAGGCGAGGTGGCAGCGCCTGTAGTCCCAGCTACTCGGGAGGCTGAGGCCGGAGAATGGCGTGAACCCGGGAGGCGGAGCTTGCAGTGAGCTGAGATCCGGCCACTGCACTCCAGCCTGGGCGACAGCGCAAGACTCCGTCTCAAAAAAAAAAAAAAAAAAAAAATTTTAAAAGACCAAATATTTTTAAAAATTGTATCACAGACCCAAATAAACTCTCAGATTCATAAACCCCTTCATCCAGCAGGCAGAATCAAAAGGAGTCTTTCTCTAAGTCAGCCCCAACAGACTTTTAAATTTGTACAATACTCTGATTAAACAAACACAGTGAATATAAAACCAGACTTCTAATAATGTTGAATTTAACCCCAGCTCTGTAATCTCGGTTAATAGCTAGAATTAAATAAATCACCTCAGACCAGGTTAGGTGGCTCACACCTGTAATCTCAGTACTTTGGGAGGCCGAGGCAGCTGGATCACTTAAGCCCACGAGTTCAAGACCAGCCTGGGCAACATGGCGAAACCCCATCTCTATGAAAAATACAAAAATTAGCTGGGCCTAGTGGCGCATGCCTGTAGTTTCCGCTACTCGGGAGGCTGAGGCGGGAGGATCGCTTGAGCCTGGGAGGCAAGGTGGAGGTTGCAGTGAGCTGAGATCATGCCACTGCACTCTAGCCTGGGAAACAGAGTGAGACTCTGCCTTAAAAAATAAAAAGAAAAGAAAAGAAATCACCTCAGCCTTCTACCACCTGTCCTGTGTGTTCTGAACAAGCAGCTGAATGCAATGTAACACCCTCTGCATTGCTTCGACTATGCCCCCTTTTTAACCTGTAACAAGACCAGACAAAAACCCCACCAAATTCCCACTTTTGCCTCAGAAATGATTAGCTGAACAATTTTGTCTTCACTAACCAGCCTGCACAAAATTAATGTAGAGCAAACCTTCCTTAAGTTTCTCTCCCTGCTGGACTCAGTCTGAGCCACAATTCCTCTTTTTAATTAATCTATTTATTTATTTATTTATTTTGAGATGGAGTCTTGCTCTGTCACCCAGGCTGGAGTGCGGTGGCTCACAATCTCGGCTCACTGCAACCTCCGCCTCCCGGGTTCAAGCGATTCTCCTGCCTCAGTCTCCGGAGTAGCTGGGACTACAGGCGCGTGCCACCACACCCAGGTAATTTTTGTATTTTTAGTAGAGACGGGGTTTTGCCAAGTTGGCCAGGCTGGTCTCGAACTCCCGGCTTCAGGTGATCCACTCGCCTTGGCCTCCCGAAGTGTTGGGATTACAGGCGTGAGCCATGTGCCTGGCCACAATCCCTCCTTTTTAACCTCTCCTAAGAACTGACTGAAGTCAAGGTGAAACATTCTCTGATGTAGAATCTGATTTTCACCTTCCATCCTGCTCTCTCTCCTACCTTCTTTCTAATATTGTTTGCTCTTCACTTTGAAAAGCAATTTTTCTGGCTGTGCGTGGGGGCTCATGCCTGTAATCCCACCACTTTGGGAGGCCGAGGCAGGCTGATCAGTTGAGGTCAAAAGATGGAGACCATCCTGGCTAACACGGTGAAGCCCCATCTCTACTAAAAATACAAAAATTAGCTGGGCATGGTGGCGGGCACCTGTAATCCTAGCTACACAGGAGGCTGAGGCAGGAGAATCACTTGAACCTGGGAGGCGGAGATTGCAGTGAACTGAGATCGCACCACTGCACCCAGCCTGGGCAGCAGAGCGAGACCCCGTCTCAAAAAAGAAAAAGGAAAGCAATTTTCTGCCTAAGCTTTGAGATCCTTGCAGATCTTATAGTTGGTAGTTTTCTCCTTTTGCAATATGTTTTTAGAATGAAGTCACTTCTTGTCCAAATCCAGATTCATTTTACTTGAGAACATCTAGCAACATCCCCACAACGGTAACAAAGACTACCTCAGACAGGGCATCACCCCAAATGTCTCTGCCTGTGGATCTCCAACTTTCCAGTGCTCTGTAGCTTCTCTCAGTATAAAGGGCTCCTCCCATGTTTGGAATGAACAGGTTGGGACACCTGCCAGGGAGGTTCCCCAGGAAGAACCAACTCATCTGGGTCTTCAATGACCTCCCTTTGCAGGCTCCAGATTGATCTTAGCTCAGAGTCAGTGGCCTCAGGCTTCTCCACCCCAGTCAAGGCTACTCACTTACCCTTACCTGCCTTACACGGGGATTTAAAAAAAACATACCATGTGTGATGAGTTCAGCAAAATCACTCCAATTTACATTTATAGGAGGGAAGAAAACCGCAACGCATCTATATTTTATAGCTCAATAGAAAAAGCACAAGTATCTATCCGTTTCAGAAAACAAATGTCATTAATTTATCATTTTCCATAATAATAAATCATTTAGTAAATGAATAATGATATTTGAGTTCTTTAGCTGTTGGAAAGTCCTGTCCCACAGGATTTAGCATTTATCTGTCAAGTCCACATAACAGGAACAGAATAGAGTTATCCACTGTCTCAGATTCTCCACTCTACAAAGGAGAGGAACTAACATTTTGGTAAATCTTTATAATTCATCAATATATCCACCACTCTTTCTTGCAAAAATGTATTCATTTTTCTGCAGTCATAAAGGAAAAGAGTTTTTCCCAATTTCTTTTCACTGCTAGGCCCTGAAATTCCATTTGAAATCATCCAATAAAAAAACAGACCTGAGGCCAGGCATGGTGGCTCACTGCTGTAATCCCAGCACTTTGAGACGCCAAGGCAGGTGGAACACTTGAGGTCAGAAGTTCGAGACCAGCCTGGCCAACATGGTGAAACCCTGTCTCTACTAAAAATATTTTAAAAATTAGCTGGGCGTGGTAGCGTACATCTGTAATCCTAGCTACTCAGGAGGCCAAGGTGGGAGGATTGCTTGAACCCAGGAGGTTGAGACTGCAGTGAGCCGAGATCACGCCACTGTACTCCAGCCTGGGCAACAGAGTGAGACTCCGTCTCAAAAAAAAAAAGTAAATAAAAGTTTTAAAAAGAAATAAAATATAGGACTAAATATGTAATTAGTTTTCTGAAACCCAACTTGTTCTTGCCGTTTTGAACATACTTTGCTTTCTTTATTAAGCTCTAATGATAAAATGCATTTAGCAGTTAATAAAAAGCTGAAGCTGAAATGAGTGAACAAATCTTTTCAAGATGACAAATGCAGGGAGGGGCTGACTGGAACACAGACAAATCTGACTCAAGTGTCAGGTGAGGTCCTCCTATCACTTGGGACATCTTCCACCCCCATGAACTGCTGAGTAATTACCCTCCCAGGAGAAGCTCCCTCAATACCGCCAACCAGCTGGCTCACCAGCCACGTGTCCCCAAGGAATGGAAACTGGGGTTGGGGAAGAAAAACTGAATGTGTTAAGGGCTTTGCTTTTTGAGGAACAGTATATCAGGGAACTCCTCCCACCCCAAGGCATCCGGCAGCTCCCCTATAAGGTCCCACCCCCCACCTCAGGCTGTCCTCTGGGAGGAGTTACTCAAAGCTGATATTCACTAGACACTACAAAAGACTTAGCAGCTATGAGCATCTTGGAGCAGCCACAAACAGTTCTGTAACCCAGGACCAGGACACCACAGAGACTGGGCTGAGGACAGATCACCCTATGCCATTTGCAAAGAGGAACCTTGACTGAAAATATTCGGATATCTCTATGTAGACAGGATAAAGGACAGTCACACAAACATTTTTTTTTTTTTTTTTTTGCAGTGGAGTCAAGTGGTCATTCTTTGCTTCCTCACATGTGAAATGTTCACAAACCCAAAACAAATCTTTTAAAAAGAACCTTACTTGCTATGTGAAAAGAAAGTGACAATTAAAATAATGCCTCTGTTTGAAATATTGCCTGAGGGACAAAGAGTTCATAAAGTTGCTGTGAATTGAGAGAAAGTTAGCCTGGGGAAGGCTCTGAAACCAAGGGATTTGCTGCCAGCCCTAGGAGGAGTTAGGATGGGGGACAGGGTGGTGGATTTGAGACCCTGCTGCCCACATCTGTGGAAGACTCGGAGGGGAACCGGTCACCCTTGGGAAGAAAAAAGGGACTGGGGAACCCACCACAGCTCCTCTTCCCAAGCACAAAGCCCACACACACGAGTCTGGATTCTGCCTGGTGACCCTCCGTTGTCACCGTGCAGCCTCCTCACCGGGTTCACAGGAACTGCGAGCCAGGCTGGAGGCGAGATTGCAGTTAGATATTAACCAGGTGCTCTCAGCCCCGCTGCCTCGCAAGGCCGCCTCCCTGAGAGTCAGGTCACAGCAGACGCTGACCACCGGCTTCCTCATCGTGCCTGGGGATAAGATCTCTGAGAGTTGCTCAAGAGTCGCCTGAGTTCTTTCTCGGATCCTGAATTGCAGCGGAAAGGCTGGCGCCAAGCAGGCTGAAGACCCCACGAGGGAGCCCACTCAGCAGGAGAATACGGTTTCTTCACCTCCAGTCCCAGGAGTCACCCCTCACTTCCCCACCAACCAGCGACCCCACACCCCAGCCTCCCCTGTCCACACCCCCAAACACCCCATCCCCAAACCTCTCAGGGACGCGGATCTGGGGTTTCCTCCCCTCTCCCCCATTAAACTGTTTCTGATGTAGCCTTCGGCGTCTCGGTGCAGTGACTCGGGCCGCGAACCTGTGCCGGTTACAGCCGCACAATCTGGGGAGACGCGGAGCTGCGGGCGCGGAGCTGCCCAGAGAGGGCGCCGGCCGCAGTGGCCGCGCAGGGACGGGACAGGACGCCCGGGGTCCCGGCTGCCGCCTCAGCCCCATCTTGCGGCCGAGGGGACCAAGGGCCGAGCTGCGCCAGGGGCACTCTGGTTTGCAGACCCCGGAGTCGCCCAGGACGAGGCCCGGGTCCCCTCACGGTCGGTTCCGGCCAGTTCCAACCTGCCCCTTCTTTGCCTCGGGACGCCGGGCCCTGCACACTCACCATTTCCCGGCTTCTTGGTGTCCGGGTGTCCTCCCTATAAGCCAGCGTCCAGTGTGGGTCCCGGCGAGACAGACGCTGATACAGACCTTCCAGGGCGTCTCTCTCTCAGCGACAGACCCAGGACTCAGAGCGCAGGGGCGTGGAGAAGACTCCGCGGGCTCTTTGAACGTCGCACCCTCCTGCCTGCAGCGTGCCTGATTGACAGTTCTCACACCCCCCGCCCCCTCGGCCCTGATTGGATAGTGCTCCAGATCCCGCCCCTTGGTGACTGATTGACAGAAGAAGCGATCTCGCAGTGCTGAGTGGAGCCGGATGAACAGGTTCCAGACACTGCCCTTGGCAAGGCGGGCTTCCTCCCAACGCAGTGACCTGACCCCTCCCGAAGTGACGTTTGCATTTTAGAATTTCCTGATTGTACTCAGTGGATTCTTCCTGCTTTTTTCTCCTGGACAGGGACTCACAAGTGTGTGCAGGGAATTCGAGGCTCCCTGTCCAGTGGGGCCATTCCCGGACCTCGGAGCAGGAGGGGATCCCAGGGCACACAGGCCACCCTGCAGCAGGAGGGAGGGCCTGATGTCCTCCAGGGATCAGGAATTTGGGATGAGGCTGTTGGCGACGTGGTCAAGCCGTTCCCTCACCTTATCTCACAATCTACTCATTTGCAGCCCAGAAGATAAAAACACAACAAAATAAAATGGTTAAGTATGTGGAAAAACTGGAATTATATGGCATCAATATTTTGTAAAGACTCAGAAGAAAAGCAAAAACTTGAACTAGCTCAGAGAAGCAGCCTATTGCACCAACAGTTCACAAGCAGACCCCCTTTCAGGAGGCCAAACGTATCCCCAAGCTGGGAAGCCAGACAATGATTCCTAAGACGGAGCCCCGGGGTGGATCAGAAGCTGGTGATACGGGAGGGACAATTAAGAATTTAACTCTGAGATCTCAAAATACCTGTCCCCTCTGGACAGCGTGGAAATTCTCCCTCCTTATGCCATTAAATGTTCATAAATTAAACGCTTCAATCAAAAGCCGAGACATTAGACTTTGAATTTGAAAACATTAGCCTTTCTCCATATATTTATGAAGTAAGAATATTAGACTTAAAAGCGTTATGGCCGGGCGCAGTGGCTGACGCCTGTAATCCCAGCACTTTGGGAGGCCGAGGCGGGTGGATCACCTGAGGTCGGGAGTTTGAGACCAGCCTGACAAACATGGTGAAACCCCGTTTCTACTAAAAATACGAAATTAGCCGGGTGTGGTGGCGCACGCCTGTAATCACAGCTACTCAGGAGGCTGAGGCAGGAGAATCGCTTGAACCCGAGAGGTGGAGGTTGCGGTGCGCGGAGATCATGCCATTGCACTCCAGCCTGGGCAACAAGAGCGAAACTCCGTCTCAAAAAAAAAAAAAGGGATCACGAGGTCAGGAGTCCGAGACCAGCCTGCCTGACAAACATGGTGAAACCCCATCTCTACTAAAAATACAAAGATTAGTTGGGCGTGGTGGCGCGCGCCTATAACCCCAGCTACTCAGGAGGCTGAGGCAGGAGAATCGCTTGAACCTGGGAGGCAGAGGTTTCAGTGAGCCACCATCACACCACTGCACTCCAGCCTGGGCTACAGAGTGAGAAACAAAACAAAACAAAACAAAACAAAACTCCATCTCAAAAAAAAAAAAAAAAAAAAATGTTATAAACTAGAAGCTGGTACCCATGGCTAAATAGAAAGGAGCTGAACATGAGATGTCAATAGATCAAATGAAATCTTCAATCAACTTCTAGAAACTATAGCATTTTCTGCCAGGACAAATGGACATGTTTAGAAAACGAATGAAAAAAATGATGTCTCGGCCGGGTGCGGTGGCTCACGCCTGTAATCCCAGCACTTTGGGAGGCCGAGGCGGGCGGATCATGAGGTCAGGAGATGGAGACCATCCTGGCTAACACGGTGAAACCCCATCTCTACTAAAATACAAAAAATTAGCCGGGCGCTGTTGCACGCGCCTGTAATCCCAGCTACTCAGGAGGCTGAGGCAGGAGAATCGCTTGAACCCGGTAGGCGGAGGTTGTGGTGAGCCGAGATCAGGATCACGCCCCTGCACTGCAGCCTGGAAGACAGCGAGACTCCGTCTCAAAAAAAAAAAAAAAAAAAAAAAAAAAAAAAAAAAGGCGCGCACACACGCACATACACACACACTCCCAGTCTATTATGCTAGAAACTGCTTTCTGAAGGATAAACTACCATTCTATGCTATGAAATGCTCCACCCCTCACTCCTCACATTAACTGCTCCTGGAACAATGTTCTATTTATTTGTTTCCACACATGTTAAAAGAGAGCACAATGTATCAAACTAACTGATTGTCAGGGATTTATATACAGATTTCGTATATTTTTACAAATGGCAACAAGTAAGTAGTTGATTTCTGCAATGATTTAAATACATATAAAAGCTTCCAGACAAAAATAGCTGTTCACATTACCATGATGAAGGAAAAATCAACAATCGTGAGACCCACTTTCCCCAACCCCCAACAGGGAGAAAGGACAAAAGAAATCCTAAGAGAAGCTAGAAAGCTCAAAATTTGTGTGTGCAAGTTTAAACACAATATAGAAATTATTGCTGTTAGTTTCCTCACAGTCAGTTCTATGGCAACACTATGCTTTTCTGAATTAGGATGTTTATTTCAGAGGTTTCTTTTTTTTTTTTTTTTTTTTTTTTTGAGACGGAGTCTCGCCCTGTCGCCCAGGCTGGAGTGCAGTGGCCCAGTCTCAGCTCACTGCAAGCTCCGCCTCCCAGGTTTACGCCATTCTCCTGCCTCAGTCTCCCGAGTAGCTGGGACTACAGGGACCCGCCACCGCTCCCAGCTAATTTTTTGTATTTTTAGTAGGGACGGGGTTTCACCGTGGTCTTCATCTCCTGACCTTGTGATCCACCTGCCTTGGCCTTCCAAAGTGCTGGGATTACAGGCGTAAGTCACCATGCCCGGCTGAGTTTTTTTTTTGTTTTTTTTTTTTTTAAGAAAATGAAACGCAACTCCTTCCCCAACCCTCTGTCACAAAGACCCTCTAATATCTGTTGCTGAATTTATATGTATTTTTACCATTTCAGTGTGAGTTAACTTTAATGCGTGCTGTCAGGAGCTCAGTTCATGTTTCTGAAGGTCAATATTCAACTTCTCTAGTAGCTTGTTGAAAAGACTTTCCCCTTTAATTTATCTTGGCCTATTTGTTGCAAATTAATTAACTATCCATGAAGAGTGTCTTAGTCCGTGTGTGCAGCTATAATGAAATACTGCCAAATGGGCAATTTGTAAAGAATATTAATCAGTTTTCTCATAGTTCTGGATGCTGGGAATTCCAAGATAAAGGTGCCGGCACCTAGGGAAGGCCCTCTTACTGCATCTTCTGGAGGGAAGGAACACTGCATCCTCACAGGGCAGAAGACAGAGGGCAAGAGAGGGTGAACCCCATCCATCAAACCCGTTATAGTGGCATTAGTCTATTCATGAGGGCTCTGCCAAAAGACCAAAAGTCTCCACCTCCCAAAACTGTGGTGCTAGGGATTGAGTTCTAACCTATGAATTTTGAGGGAACACAAACATTCAAATGATAGCAAAGGGGGTTATTTCCAGACTCTCAGTTCTGTCGTATTGATTTATTTCTGACATCTTCCCAGTAAATCTGGCCACTATACTACCTTGACCTGATGTTGGAGAGCCCCACCCCATTTCACATGACTGTCACACACAGATAGAAATGGTCTTGGCCGGGCGCGGTGGCTCAAGCCTGTAATCCCAGCACTTTGGGAGGCCGAGGCGGGTGGATCACGAGGTCAGGAGATCGAGACCATCCTGGCTAACATGGTGAAACCCCGTTTCTACTAAAAATACAAAAAACTAGCCGGGCGTGGTGGCGGGCGCCTGTAGTCCCAGCTACTCGGAGGCTGAGGCGGGAGAATGGCGTGAGCCCGGGAGGTGGAGCTTGCAGTGAGCTGAGATCGCGCCACTGCACTCCAGCCTGGGCGACAGAGCGAGACTCCGTCTCAAAAAAAAAAAAAGAAATGGTCTTAAAGCCACAGGAAGATCTCCTAGACACCTCCGTGGATGACCTAGACTTACTATCATTTTGAGAAGGCCCCTCTTAACACAAATGTGGGGAAAACATAGTAACTGGTTTTGTCATAATTTCTCCACATGAAACAATTGAGGCATACTCTTTTCTCACTGCTAAATCAGCCTGAGCCTCTAGCTCATTGCTCTTACTAGATCTTGCATGTTGGCAAAGGGGAAACTGCCACCAGTGACACTAATTCCAGATATGCTTTGGAAATCTTTTTTGCTGTTGGCACAATCTGAAAATCCTTTGCATTTACAACTTGTTCTGCTACACCCATTGCCAATGAACATACATAACTGGGACACTATTAGAAGTTGTTCACCTCTCTACTAAAATGGCTATTGTTCACTGTCTAGCCCATACTAAGGAGACTTCTACTACATCTCTGGGCATTAAAAGACTGCTAAACAGGGTGGGGCAAGATGGCTCACGCCTGTAATCCCAATACTTTGGGAGGCTGAGGCAGGTGGATCACCTGAGGTCAAGAGCTCAAGACCAGCCTGGCCAACATGGAGAAACCCCATCTCTACCAAAAATACAAAATTAGCCAGGCATGATGGCATATGCCTGTAGTCCCAGCTACTTGGGAGGCTGAGGCAGGAGAATCACTTGAACCTAGGAGGCAGCGGATGCGGTGAGCTGAGATCACACCATTGCACTCCAGCCTGGGCAATAAGAGCGAAACTCCATCTCAAAAACAAAACAAAACAAAACAAAACAAAAGACTGCTAAACAGGAAGCCAAAAATGGCACCTGATCTCTGCTGAATTTACAAACCTGCCGTTATCCTTGATTTATATTATCAAGTAAAACTCAATAATCGGAAAACCATCAATAGGTACGAAGGGGAGACAACTATTGCACAGATTATACATTAGGCCAATCACACTGTAGCTCCTTTCTTCTCTTTTTTTTGAGACGGAGTCTGGCTCTGTTGCCCAGGCTGGAGTGCAGTGGCCGGATCTCAGCTCACTGCAAGCTCCACCTCCCGGGTTTACGCCATTTTCCTGCCTCAGCCTCCCGAGTAGCTGGGACTACAGGCGCCCACCACCTTGCCTGGCTAATTTTTTTGTATTTTTTAGTAGAGACGGGGTTTCACCGTGTTAGCCAGGATGGTCTCGATCTCCTGACCTTGTGATCCGCCCGTCTCGGCCTCCCAAAGTGCTGGGATTACAGGCTTGAGCCACCGCGCCCGGACTGTAGCTTCTTTCTTTTGATGCTTTGCCTTGTGCTAATCTTCCACTGGGTTGGACGTAGACGAAGATGATGGATACTTAATAATCTAAAAGGTAACTGACTGGCTGCCTTGGCATGCACAAAATTTATGACCCAACTATATGTTGCATGAAACCAACATATCTCAGAGAATACTCCAATGCCCATGCTGCCCCTCACAGTAATCCAAATGGATTAGTTTCTTTCCAGCTTGAGGCCATTCCCATTGTTTGGAGATTGTCTGCATGTTTAATGGATGGGCTCAGTGCTGTACAGCTACACGTGCTCATGTGTGAATGGTGAAGTAATTGATAACTGAAATTATTTCTCATTTTGGCATTCCTTCGTAGGCTGAATCAGACCATGGAAGTAATTTTATAGCTGATATAAAACACATTCTTCCAAAAACTATGGAGGACTTACTAAAATTTTACACCATCCTTAATCATCAGGGCAAATGTAAAAATCTAAACACACAGGGCAAGAGGGGCTTTAGAGTAGCATCTGTCAGAACACTGAACATCAATGGCCAGAAGAACAAAATATGAGCTGATGTCTTGCTGGGCAGAACATTATGATGTACCCTTGCCTGCCATCAAAGTAAGAGCCATCGTCATTCAAAATAAGAACCATGTTTCATATATAAGAGCCATGAATTCACGTAAGCCATGTCAAACTTGGCATGTATCAGTATTTCAAGGACAAATGGAAGACCATTTCTACAGGTAACCACCAAGAAGGATCATCAGAGCCAATTCCCAGGCTCCAGAAATAAATGGCATCACAAAATATAGACAAAAACAAACAAACAAACAAAATGACCTGATTCAAGATAAACAAAGGACTTGAAATAAAGTTGTTCAGCTGGGCGCAGTGGCTCACACCTGTAATCCCAGCACTTTGGGAGGCCAAGGCAGGTGGATCACCTGAGGTCGGGAGTTCGAGACCAGCCTGACCAACATGGAGAAACCCCGTCTCTGCTAAAAATACAAAAATTAGCCAGGCGTGGTGGCGCGTGCCTGTAATCCCAGCTACTCCGGAAGCTGAGGCAGGAGAATTGCTTGAACCCGGTAAGCGGAGGCTGCAGTGAGCCGACATCATGCCACTGAACTCCAGCCTGGGCAATAAGAGCAAAACTCTGTCTCAAAAAAAAATAATTAATTAATTAATTAATTAACGAAGTTGTTCAAAGAAGATATATAAAAGACAATTATGTACATGAAATGATGCTCACCATCATTGGTCATTAAGGAAATGTAAATCAAAACCACAATGAAATTCTAATTCACACCCATTAGCATGGCTATTATACAGCCAATGTGGGAGAGGATGAAAGAAATGACAACCCTTGTACATTGCTGGGGAGAATGTTAAATACTGCAGTCACTGTGTAAAACAGTGTAAGTATTCCTGAAAAAGGTGAACTTAGAATTTCTCTGTAAGCCAGCCATTCAACTCCTAAGTATACCTCCAAAGAAACAGAAATCAGAAACGCACACAGACACACGTACCCCAATTTCATGGCAGCCTTATTCACAATTCCCAAAACAGTATTGTGGATATAACCCACATGTTCATCAGCCTCTGAGTGAAGAAGCAAAGGGTGGTTTACCCATAAAATAGAATATTCAGGCGTAAAAAACTGAATCACTGGTACATTCTGCGACATGGAAGAACCTTGAAAACATTTTGCTAAGTGAAATAGGTCAGACACATAAGGAGAAATATTGTAGACTTTTACTTATGAAGTACCTAGAATAGTCAAATTCATGGAGCAAGAAAGTAGAAGAGAGATTATCAGGGCTTGACGATAAGGCAGAATGAGTTCTTTTATTTACTGGGTAATGAGTTTCTGTGTGGCGTGATGAAAAGTTCTGGAGATAGCTGCGGTGGTCACACTACGTCATAAATGTATTGAATGCTACTGAATTCCATACGCGGTAGCTCATGCCTGCAATCCCAGCACTTCGGGAGGCCGAGCTGGGCAGATCATGAGGTCAGGAGATTGAGACCATCCTGGCCAACATGGTGAAACCCCATCTCTACTAAAAATACAAAAATTAGCTGGGCATGGTGGCGGGCACCTGTAATCCCACCAGCTACTTGGGAGGCTGAGGCAGGAGAATTGCTTGAACCTGGGAGGCGGAAGTTGCAGTAAGTTGAGATGGCGCCACTGCACTCCAGCCTGGTGATGGAGTGAGACTCCCTCTAAAAAACAAAAAAAATTCAATGGCAAATTTTATGTTACTATGTGTTACTTCAACACAATTTATAAACGAAAGACGACACAATTCCAGTTATTAGAGAGGAACATAACTATATCTGGGATGAAGACATACACTGGATAGGACTGTGCATATTGGTATCTCCCTGTAGCTACTCTGGAGTCTGAGGTGGCAAGATCACTTGAACCTAGGAATTAAAATCCAACTGTGGCAACATAGCCAGACCCCACCTCTAAAGAGAAGAAGAATAAAATAATAATAATACACTGGCTGAAGCCACACATGGTGGCTCATTCCTGTAATTCCAGCTACTTGGGAGGATGGTGTGGGAGGATCCCTTCAGGCCAGGAGTTCAAGACCTGCCTGGGCCACATAGTGAGACCTGGTCTCTAAATAAATTTTAAAACTTAGTACAGTGCGCTGTTGCATGCCTGTTGTCCCAGCAATTTGAAGGCTGAAGTGGGAGGATCACCTGACCCCAGGAATTTGATGCTTCAGTGAGCCATTATCACACCACTGCATACCAACCTGGGTGAGAAAGCAAGACCATGACTCAAAAAAAAAAAAAAAAAAAAAAAAAAAAAGAGAGAGAGAGAATAGCAGTAGATGGTATTTAAAATGAAATACCCACCAAAAAAAAAAAAATGACCAAAAAATATGAACAGAACATCAATGAACTGTGTGGTGGTGACTACACAGCTACAAGTAACTTTTTTTTTTTTTTTGAGATGAACTCTCACTCTGTCACACAGGCTGGAACGCAGGGGCGTGATCTTGGCTCACTGCAGCCTCCGCCTTCTGAGTTCAAGCAATTCTCTGCCTCAGCCTCCTGAGTAGCTGGGATTACAGGTGCCCACCACCACACCTGACTAATTTTTGTATTTTTGGTACAGACAGGGTTTCACCATCTTGGCCAGGCTGGTCTTAAACTCTTGACCTCATGATCCACCTGCCTTGGCCTCCCAAAGTGCTGGAATTATAGGCTTGAGCCACCGTGTCTGACCAACAAGTAGCTTTTAAAAAACAATCAGAGGCCGGGTGTGGTGGCTTACGCCTGTAATCCCAGCACTTTGGGAGGCCAAGGCAGGTGTATCACCTGAGGTCAGGAGTTCGAGACCAACCTGACTGACATGGTGAAACCCCATCTCTACTAAAAATACAAAATTAGCTCGGTGTGGTGGCACATGCCTGTAATCCCAGCTATTTAGGAGGCTGAGGCAGAAGAATCGCTTGAACCCAGGAGGTGGAGGTTGCAGTGAGCTAAGATCGCACCATTGCACTCCAGCCTGGGCAACGAGAGCGAAACTCTGTCTCAAAAAAAAAAAAAAAAAAAATCAGAATATCAATGAGTTGTGTGATGGGACAACTACAAAGACTCCTAAAAAAGCAGGAGGAAACATAGAATAAAAACTTCTGTTAAAAAAAAATCAGCCACGGCCAGGTGCAGTGGCTCACGCCTCTAATCCCAGCACTTTGGGAGGCCGAGGAGAACAGATCACTTTAGGCCAGGAGTTCAATACCAGCCTGGCCAACATGGCGAAACCCCATCTCTACTAAAAAATACAAAAATTAGCCAGGTGTGGTGGCGCATGCCTGTAATCCCAGCTACTCCAGAGGCTGAGGCACGAGAATCTCTTAAACCTGAGATATGGAGGTTGCCAGTGAGCTGAGATTGTGCCACTGCACTCCAGCCTGGGTGACAGAATGAGACCCTGTCTCAAAAATAAATAAATAAATTTAAAAAAACAAAAATAAATCAGCCACACATTTTCCAAATTAGACGAAAACGATAAACCTTGAAATACAAGAAGCTCAACAAACCACAAGCACAAAATGTATGAAAAAATCTACACCAAGGCACATCATCATCAAACTGCTGAAAGTCAGAGATAATGAAAAAATTTTAAAACCACTGGAGAAAAAAGCCACCTTAACCACAGAGATGCAAAAATTTATTACATACTTATTATCAGAAACAATGCAAACTAGAAGACAATGGAGAAAAATGTTTAAGAAACTAACTTAAGGGATGTGTAATTTTATCAAATGCTTTTTCAGTATCAGTTGAAATGATTATTTGTTTTTTTTGTCCTTCATTCTATTGATATGATGTATCCCATTGATTGATTTCAGTATATCAAGCCAACATTGCATCCCAAGGATAAATCCCACTTGGTCACAATGAATAATCTTTTTCATGTATTGTAGAATACAGTTTGCTAGTATTTTATTGAGGATTTTTGCATCAATCTCATCAGAGATATTGACCTGTAGTTTCTTTTTGTGATGTTTTTTCTAGTTTTGGTGTCAGAGTAATACTGGCCTTGTAGAATTGGTTTGGAAGAATTTCCTTCATCTGTATTTTTTTTTTTTTTTTTGCGGGGGGGAATAGTTTGAGTAGGATTGATATTAGCTCTTCTTTAAATATTTGGTAGAATTCACCAGCGGAACCACTGGGTCCTGGGCTTTTGTTTTCCTGGGAGAATGTTTATTACAGCTTCAATCTCATTACTTGTTATTGGTTTGTTAAGGTTTTGGGTTTCTTCATGGTTCAATCTTGGTAGGTTGTATGTGTCTAGGAATCTGTCCATTTCTTCTAGATTTTCCAATTTATTGGCATATAGTTGCTATATAGCCACTACTGATCCTTTGAAAATCTATGGTATCAGTTGTAATGTCTCCTTTTTCATATCTTATTTTATTTGGATCTTCTCTCTTTTTTCTTAGTCTGGCTAAAAATTTGTCAATTTTGTTTAACTTTTCAAAAAACTAACATTTTGTTTTATTGATCTTTTGTACTGTTTTCATTTCAATTTCATTTATTTCTGCTTTGATATTTATTATTTATTTTGTTCTACTGATTTTGGATTTGGTTTGCTCTTGCTTTTCTAGTTAAGATGCATTTTGTTTATTTGAAGTTTCTCTTTTTTGACTTATAGTTTATAAACTCATAGCTATAAACTTCTCTGTCAGTACTGCTTTTGCCATATCTTATAGGTTTTGGTATGTTGTATTTCCATTAGGACTTTTTTCTAGAAAGTTTTCAAATTTTCTTCTTAAAGTCTTTTTTGACTCACTGATCATTCAGGAGCATATTCTTAATTTCCATTTATTTGTATAGTCTCCAAAATGCCTCATTATTGATTTTTAGTTTTATTCCATCTTCTCTGTGGCCAGAGAAGATGCTTGATACTATTTAAATTTTTTGAATGTTTTAAGACTTGTTTTTTGACCTAACATATGGCCTATTTTTTTTAGAATAATCATATGCTGAGGGAAATAATGTGTATTCTGCAGCCATTTGATGAAATGTTCTGTAAACATCTATTAGGTCCATTTGGTCTACAGTGCAGACTAATTCTGATGTTTCTTTGTGGATTTTCTGTCTAGAAGATCTGTCCAATATTCAAAGTGGGGACTTGAAGTCTCCATTATTGTATTGGTGTCTATCTCTCTCTTTAGCTCTAATAATATTTGCCTTATATATCTGGGTGCTCCAGTGTTGGGTGCATATGTATTTAAAATTGTTATATCCTTTTGGTAAATTGATCCCTTTATCATTATATCATGATCCTCTTTGTCTCTTGTTATAGTTTTTATCTTTAAATCAATTTTATCTGATATATCTACTCCTGTTTTTTTTTGTTTCCATTGGCATGTCATATCTATCTTTTTCCAT
Organism: Theropithecus gelada; assembly: GCF_003255815.1. Taxonomy (NCBI): domain Eukaryota; kingdom Metazoa; phylum Chordata; class Mammalia; order Primates; family Cercopithecidae; genus Theropithecus; species Theropithecus gelada. The sequence continues at coordinate 11,532,029 of NC_037687.1, forward strand.
CACTTGATTTTCAGTCTATGTGTGTCTTTATAGGTGAAGCATGTTTCTTGTGGGCAACAGATCACTGGATTTTGCTTTTTTATCCATTCAGCCAGTCTATGTCTTTTTATTGGAGAGTTTAGTCCATTAACATTCAATGTTATTTTTTATAAGTAAGGACTTACTCCTGCTATTTTTTCATTTGTTTTCTAGTCTTCTCTTTCTTCTTTCCTTTCTTCCTGTCTTCCTTTTTGTGAAGGTAATTTTTTTCTAATGGTAGAATTTAATTTCTTGCTTTTTGTTTTTTATGTATCTGTTTTACATTTTTTAAAATTTAAGGTTACCATTAGGCTTGCAAACACTATCTTAGAACCCATTATTTTAAACTGATGACAACTTAACAGTGATTGTGCAAACAAACGAGAAAAGAAAACTCATGAAAACTCTACACTTTGTCCCTAAAACTTTTTGTTGTTTCTATTTATATCTACTGTACTGTCCATGTCTGAAAAAATTATAGTTATTATTTTTTGAATGATTCATCTTTTAGTTTTTCTACTTAAGTTTCGGTCACACACCACAATTCCAGTATTATAATATTAACATTTTGTGTTTTTCTATGTACTTACTACTACCAGGGACTTTTTTTTTTTTTTTTTAAGCTTCAGAGGATTTCTTATTGCTCATTAACATCCTTTTCTTTCTAACTGAAAAACTGCCTTTAGTATTTCTGGTGGGACAGTCTGGTGTTCATGAAATCTCTTAGCTTTTGTTTGTCTTGGAAAGCCTTTATTTCTCCTTCATGTTTGAAGGATATTTTTACCAGATATACTACTTTAGGGTAGAAGTTTTTTCCTTCAGCACATTTAAAATATGGCCATGCCACTGTCTCCTGCCCTGTAAGTTTTCCCTTAAAAAGTCTTCTGCCAGACATTAGAATTCCATCGTGTTTCATTTGTTTCTTTTCTCCTGATGCTTTTAGGATCCTTTCTTTATACTTGACCTTTGGGAGTTTGATTATTAGATACCTTGAGGTATTCTTCCTTGGGCTAAATCTGCTTGGTGTTCTACAACCTTCTTGTACTTGGATATTGACACCTTTCTCTAGGTTTGGGAAGTTCTCTGTTATTATCTCTTTGAATAAACTTTCTACCCCTATCTCTTTCTCAGCCTCCTCTTTAAGGCTAATAACTCCTAGATTTGCCTTTTTGAGGCCATTTCCTAGATCTCATAGGTGTGCTTCATTCTTTTTTAGTCTTTCTTTTGTCTCCTCTGACAGTTTTTCAAATAGCCTGTCTTCAAGCTCACTAATTCTTTCTTCTGCTTGATTAATTCTGCTGTTAAGAGGCTATGATACATTCTTCAAAATGTCAATTGCATTTTTCAGCTCAAGATTTCTGCTTGATTATTTTAATTATTTTAATCTTCAGCTCAAGATTCCTGCTTGATTCTTTTTTTATATTTTTCAAAACAGAGTCTCACTCTGTTGCTCAGGCTGGAGTGCAGCGGCATGATCTTGGCTCACTGCAACCTCCACCTCCCAGGTTCAAGCAATTCTCCTGCCTCAGCCTCCCAAGTAGCTGGGATTACAGGCACACACCACCACACCTGGGTTATTTTTGTATTTTTAGTAGAGATGGGGTTTCACCATGTTGGCCAGGCTGGTCTCGAACTCCTCACCTCAGGTGATTCATCTGCCTTGGCCTCCCAAAGTTCTGGGATTACAGTGAGCCACTGTGCCTGGCCTGCTTGATTCTTTTTAATTATTTCAATATTTTTGTTAAATTCACTTCCTAGGGTTCTGAATTCCCTCTTTGTGTTATCTTGATTTCACTGTGTTCCTTAAAACAGCTACTTTGAATTCTCTCTCTGAAAGGTCACATATTTCTGTGTCTCTAGGATTGGCCCCTGATGTCTTATTTAGTTCACTTGGTAAGGTCATGGTCATGTTTTCCTGGATGGTTTTTTGTTTTGTTTTGTTTTGAGATGGAGTCTTGCTCTGTTGCCAGATTGGAGTGCAGTGGGGTGATCTTGGCTCATTGCAACCTCCACCTCCCAGGTTCAAGCAATTCTCCTGCCTCAGCCTCCTGAGTAGCTGGGATTACAGGTGCATGCCACCACACCCGACTAATTTTTGTATTTTCAGTAGAGACTGAGTTTCACCATGTTGGCCAGGCTGGTCTTGATCTCCTGGCCTCATGATCTGCCCACCTCGGCCTCCCAAAGTGCTGGGATTACAGGCATGAGCCACTGCGCCTGGCTCCCGATGGTCTTGATGCTTGTGGATGTTCATTGCTGTCTGGGCATTGAAGCACTAGATATTTATTGTAGTCTTTGCAGTCTGGGCTTGTTTGGACCCGTCTTTTGGGAAGGCTTTCTAGGTATTCAAAGGGACTTGGGTGTTTTTGTCTAAGCTATTTCTGCTTTGTGGGGTACTCCAAGCCTAGTTACACCTGGTTTTTGCAGACTCACAGTGGTACCACCTTGCTGGTCTTAGATAAGATCCAGATGAATTCCCTGGATTACCAGGCAGGGTCTCTTGTTCTCTTCCCTTACTTTCTCCCAAATAAATGGAGTCTCTCTGTGCTGAGACGCTTGCAGCTGGGGGTGGGGTCACACAAGTGCCTCATGTTCGCCAGCACTGGGACTGCGTTGGGTCACATCTGAAGCCAGCACAGCACTGAATCTCACCCAAAGCCCACTGTAACCTCTACCTGGCTAAAGCCTATGTTTGCTCAAGGCCCTTAGGGATCTGCAATCAGCAGACGGGGAAGCCAGCCAGGTTTGTGTCCTTTCCTTCAGGGCACCAAGTTCCCCTAGTCCCTGACTGGGTCCAGAGATGGCATCCAGGAGCCAGGGACTGGAGTCAAAAATCTTAGAAACCTACCTGATGCCCTATTCCACTGTGGCTAAGCTGGCACTCAAACCATGAGACAAAGTCTTCCCACTCTTCTCTCCCCTTTCCACAGGCAGAGAAGCCTCTCCCACCATGGTCACCAACATCACAACCCATGGGTAATCTTGCCAGGCTGCTACTGATATTCGCTTAAGACCTAAGGGCTCTTCAGTCAGCCTGTGGTGAATGCTGCCAGCCTGGAACTCACCCTTCAGAGCAGTGGACTCCTCTCTGGCTCAGGATAAGTCAAGACATGCCATGCAAGAGCCAAGGCCTGGTGTTGGAGACCCCAGGAGCCCACTTGGTGTTCTACCCCACTATGGCTGAGCTGGTACCTAAGGTGCAGGTCTAAGTACCCTCTACTTTTCTCTATTTTTCTCAAGCACAAAGATTATCTTACTGTATTTCCCAGAGGTGGGAATGTGCTGGGTCTCACCTGAAGCCAGCACACCTCAGAGTCTCGTCCAAGGCCCACAGCATACTACCTGGGTGTTACTACTGGTGGTTCAGGGCTCAAGGGTTCTTTAGACAGCAGGTGATGAATCTTGCCAGGTCAAGATCCTTCCCTTCAAGGCAGTGGGTTCACATCTGACCAAGGGTGTGTCTAGGTATGTTGCCCAGGAGCTAGGGCCTGGAAAGGGGCTCTGCTGACTCTGCCCAGTTCCCTATTCTACGGTGCCTGAGGTGGTACCCAAGATGCAAGACAAAGTCCTCTTTAGTCTTCCCTCTCCTCTCCTCAAATTGAAGGGAGGATTCACTTTTGTCGCTGTGAGCTGTGCTGCCTGAGGTTGGGGGACAGGTGGTGCAAGCACTCCCTTAGCCACCCAGCTGATGTCTCACTAGGTCATGAGCCCCTCCCCACTCATGTCCACTGGCTCTGAGCCCAGCACAGCACTAGGACTTGCCTAGGAATTGCAGTCCTTATTGCCTAACCTGCCTTTTAAGTTTATTCAGAACCTCAGAGCCCTTTAGTCCACAGTGACGAGGCTTGCAAAAACTCAAGTTCCAACTGCTGGGATGGGTAATTCCCCTCTGGCTAGGGTTGGTCTGAATGCTCCCTCTGTGGGTAGGCATCAGCTATTTAGCCTGGTTTTGCTTTCCACTGTGACAGGACAGCACTGAGTCAAATGCAGGGTCTCCTAATTACTGCATCTCCTTCACCAAGCACACAGATTCTCCAAGGCACATGGCCACTGCCAGGGGATGGGGAGGGCTGGTGACAGCAATTCAAGACTGTCTTTTTTTTTTTTTTTTTTTTGAGACGGAGTCTCGCTCTGTCACCCAGGCTGGAGTGCAGTGGCCAGATCTCAGCTCACTGCAAGCTCCGCCTCCCGGGTTTACACCATTCTCCTGCCTCAGCCTCCCGAGTAGCTGGGACTACAGGCGCCCGCCACCTCGCCCGGCTAGTTTTTTGTACTTTTTAGTAGAGACGGGGTTTCACCGTGTTAGCCAGGATGGTCTCGATCTCCTGACCTCGTGATCCGCCCGTCTCGGCCTCCCAAAGTGCTGGGATTACAGGCTTGAGCCACCGCGCCCGGCCCAAGACTGTCTTTTCTAATTTCTTCAGTTCCACTTTCAGTGATATGAAGTTAAAAACAGGTGCTGTGATTGCTCACCTGATTTTTTTGTTCTTAGGAAGATGATTTTTGTGTGTGTGTAAACAGTTGTTACATTTGATGTTCCAGTAGGGGGCACATTTAGTGAAGGCTTCTATTTGGCCATCTTGCTCCATCCTCCCTCTGGTTTTACCATTTTGCATTCCCACCAATAGCACCCAAGAGTTTTGGTTAATTCACATAGTTGCCAGCATTTGTTATTTTGTTGTTCTTAGGTAGTGGCAAAATAATGAAGGTGAGGGTGTATGGATGTCATTGCGGTTTTGATTTGCATTTCCCTAACCATGAGTGATGTTGAACATCTTTACGTGATTATCACCTATTTGTATATTTCATTAGAGGAATGTCTATTCAATTCCCTAACACATTTTTCAATGTAATTGTATTTTACCCAGCACGCACTGCTGAAACAAAATACCAACTACTGAGGGTATTAACCCACTAACCTTTTTTTTTTTTTTTTTTTTGAGATGGAGTCTTGCTCTGTTGCCCAGGCTAGAGTGCAGTGGCACAATCTCGGCTCACTGCAACCTCTTCCTCTTAGGTTCATGGCATTCTCCTGCCTCGGCCTCCCAAGTAGCTGGGACTATAGGCGCCTGCCACCACGCCCAGCTAAATTTTTGTATTTTTAGTAGAGACGGGGTCTCACCGTGTTAGCCAGGATGGTCTCGATCTTCTGACCTCATGATCTGGCTGCCTCGGCCTCCCAAAGTGCTGGGATTACAGGCGTGAGCCACTGTGCCTGGCCGACTGAACCCACTAACTTTTAATTCTCACTGTACAAGACGGTATTAAGTAAGTCCAAGGTCAAAGTAGTGGCAGATTCAGTGCCTGGTAAGGGTCTGCTTCATGGTACAAGCAAGGCTGTCATCTCATTGAGTTCTCATATGGTAAAGAGCAAAAGAAAGCTACTTAGGGAAACGTATAAGCCCATTCATAAAGGACTACCCTCATGATCTCATCTAATTCTAACTACCTCCCTGAGATCCCATATCTTATTCCATACATTAGGAAGTAGGGCTTCAACACTTGAATTTCAGGAGACAAACTCAGTAACTTTCTACCCTGCCTTTCCAAATGTATATCCCTACATGCAAAATACATTTATTTCATTTCAACAGCATCAAAAGTCTTGAGTCAGTCCACAATGAGCTGTAAAGCCTGAACTCAAACTCAATTAAATATCAGCTGAATCAGATATGGGTGAGAGTTGAGGTAACATTCATCCTGAGGCAACATTCTTTTCCAAATGTGAGCCTTAGAAAACAAACCGGTTGTGTGGCCTAGTGTTGAGACAGGCTTAGGAAAAGCACTTCTATTTCAAAGAAGAGAAATATGAGAGGAGGAAGTGGTGACAGTTCCCAAGCAAGACAAAAACCCGGAAGTTAAGTTTCATATAAGAATAACCTTCTTTGACTCAATATTCTGAATAAGAAATTGGTGGGAAAGGCTGTCTGACATGATCGAGGATGACACTGAAAAACACAAAAGCAAAGACAAATGTTTACTAACAAGGAACTCAAAAGATCTGCTGAAATCCTCTACGATGGCAACAATAATGACATTATGATGATGCAGAAGATTTAGAAGGTGCAGAGCCATTGATTGGGACCTGAAAACATTGCAGCAGTTTTTCAACAGGCAGAGGTGTTAAAGATTATTACCCTCGGCCGGGCGCGGTGGCTCAAGCCTGTAATCCCAGCACTTTGGGAGGCCGAGGCGGGTGGATCACGAGGTCAGGAGACCCAGACCATCCTGGCTAACATGGTGAAACCCCGTCTCTACTAAAAATACAAAAAACTAGCCGGGCGAGGTGGCGGGCGCCTGTAGTCCCAGCTACTCGGGAGGCTGAGGCAGGAGAATGGCGTAAACCCGGGAGGCGGAGCTTGCAGTGAGCCGAGATCGCGCCACTGCACTCCAGCCTGGGCGACAGAGCGAGACTCCGTCTCAAAAAAAAAAAAAAAAAAAAAAAAAAAAAAAGATCTCTCAGTGGAGCAAAGTCTCTACCTCATCGGAATAATTACAACATGCCTACAAACACATTTGATGATGCAAAGAAATAAAAGAATAAAGTTCCTATAACAATGTTTCTAACTAAGCATTTGCAAATATGAAGACCGAACCCTCAGTACTTATAGATCTTCAGCCCTCAAGCCAGACAGATCCTGACTGTATCATTTAGCATCCTCCAAAGAGTCAACATCTGCAATCGGAACCTTGTCCTTGTAACACAGATGATTGTTCTGATGTTCTGTTAGAAGATTCCATTTAGGCCGGGCGCGGTGGCTCAAGCCTGTAATCCCAGCACTTTGGGAGGCCGAGACAGGCGGATCACAAGGTCAGGAGATCGAGACCATCCTGGCTAACACGGTGAAACCCCGTCTCTACTAAAAAATACAAAAAACTAGCCGGGCGCAGTGGCGGGCGCCTGTAGTCCCAGCTACTCGGGAGGCTGAGGCAGGAGAATGGC
>NC_037687.1:11539086-11617435 GCF_003255815.1 Theropithecus gelada
GGGTAAGCCAGGAAAGTGGCGGAAACCGGGGGGGGGGGGCTTGAAGGAGGCGAAGACCCGGCCACCGCCCCCCACCCGGGGGGGGAAAGTAAAACACCACAAAAAAAAAAAAAAAAAAAAAAAAAAAAAAAGAAGATTCCATTTAACCTGATCTCTCACTACTTACCTACAATACCACATGTCTAGTCACCTCAACAAATCACAATGTTAGGCACCATACAGTGATCATCATCACTGTCATTATACCTGGGTAATCAAGAGAGACAAACTAGGATTTTGCTGAATAGTAACATACTATTTCAGGTCAATTCTCAAAAAGAATCTGTGTGTATTGAAGGAAATTGTAACTTTCTGGCTGACATGTACTATTTAAGGAGGCTTGTGATGGTTGCTCCCGTACTGAATAAGTATAGACTTTTTCTCATTATAATTCCCTAAACAATGTAACTATTTACATAGTATTTACAATGCATGAATTATTATAAATAACCTAAAAATGATTTAAAGTGTACAGGAGGATGTGCATAGGTTACATGCAAATATGTCATTTTTAAAAAGGGACTTCAGCATCTGTGGATTCAGGTATCCTTGGGAGGCAATAGAACCAATCTCTTGAAGATCTCCAGAGATAACTATATTCAAAATAAATGGAAACTACTTAAGTCTTTATAACATCTTTATATTCAAAGGGCTTATCTCCAATGTGAATTCTTCCTCGTATCTTAAATACAATAAGACTAGCAAATGCTTCTCCCACATTCCATACGTTCAGAGAGTTTCTCTTTAGGGAGTCCTTTTATGTCAATTAAAGGAAGTGGGAGAACTGAATACTTTTTCACATGCCTTACATTCATACAGTTTCTCTCCAGTGTGAAGTTTTTCATGTATACAAGGGGAACTGGAAAAACTGAAGGCTTTACCAAATTACATACATTCATGGGCTTGCTCCCAGTGAGTTCTTTCATGCCTTAGGAGGGAAACGGACGAAAACAAAACGCTTTCCTACACTCCTTACATTCATGGAGATGCTTTCCAGTGTGAGTCTTTTAACAATTTCAAAAAGAACAGACATCCCTAAAGGCCTTCCCACATCAGTTTTTGTAAAAGTACCATGCTGTTTTGATTACCATAGCTCTGTAGTATATAGTTTGAAGTCTGGTAGCATGATGCCTCCAGCTTGTTCTTTTTGCTTAGGATTTATAGGGTTTCTCCCCAGTGTGCGTCCTTTTATGGCTTTGTAGAAAACTGGAAGAATCAAGGGCTTTCTCACATACCTTGCATAGTTCTGAGATCCATCTCCAGTGTGTGTTTTCACGTGTCTTTGAAAGCTTGTGCATGAAAGAATGCTTTCCCACATTGCTTACATTGATAGGGTTTCTCTTCAGTGTGTGTTCTTTCATGTCTTTGAACTAAACTGAGATAATGAAAGCTTTTCCCACATATCTTACATTTATGATTTCTATTTCCAGTGTATGTTCTCATGTATCTTTGAAAGCCTCTGAGATGAGAAAATGCTTTTACACGTTGCTGACATTCACAGGGTTGTTTTCCAGTATGAGTCTTTTCATGTATTTGACTGTAACAGGAACAACTGAAGGCTTTCCCACATTGTTTGCATTTATGATGTTTCTCTCCAGTGTAAGTTCTTTCATGTCTTTGAAATGGTCTGTGAAAATTGCATATGTGGGTCTTTCCCACATATCTTACATTTATGAGGCCTATCTCCACTGCGTAAAGCTTCTGAGATGATTAAGTGCTTTCTCACATTCCTTTTAGTCACTAAGTTTCTTTCCAGGGTTAGGCCTTTAATGTATTCAAAGGAAGTCGCAGTAACTGGAGGCTTTCTCACATTGTTTATGTGTACGTGGCTTCTCTCCATATTCCTGATACTCATGCGGCTTGTGTTGAGCATGAGCTCTATGGTAGCAATTACCACGAATGACCCATGCTGACTTCTCCACACACACTGCTTTCACGTGGTTTTGCTCAAGGGAGACTTTTTTTTTTTTTTTTTTTTGAGATGGGGTTTCTCTCTTGTTGCCCAGGCTGGAGTGCAATGGCCGATCTTGGCTCACTGCAACCTCTGCTTCCCGGGTTCAAGTGATTCTCCTGCCTCAGCCTCCCGAGTAGCTGGGATTACAGGCATGTGCCACCATGCCCGGCTAATTTTGTATTTTTAGTAGAGACCGGGTTTCTCCATGTTGATCAGGCTGGTCTGGAACTCCCGACCTCAGGTGATCCGCTCGCCCTCGGCATCATTTTCAGGGCTGGTAGATCTTGAGGCTTGGTTAAACAGAAAGAGAAGGGTAAAGCAGAGCTTTAAGAAGCTGGGCTAAGGATTCAAGGAATTGTCCAGCTCAGATCCATCCACAGAGACTGAGAGAGGTCAATTTTTTGCTTGATTCATTTTCTCTTTTTCTTTTGTTCCTGGCATTGTCAGAACACTGGGTGAATATAAGCTCAAGGAACAGAGACTTCAGTGACTACACTGGACAAGGAACATGGTCTCTATAAATACACTTTTGAAAGTTACCAAACAAATAAACAATTACAGCCTGCAGCAAACATAAAGAGCATAAAAAGGAAGGGGGAGAATTTGATTTACAGAGTTACTCTTATTATAATATTCAAATGTCTACTTTTAACCTTTATTTTAGGTTCCAGGGTACATAGGCAGTTTTTTTTTATATAGATAAACTTGTGTCACGGGAGTTCGATGTACAGATTATTTCATCACCCGGTACTAAGCATGATACCTGATAGTTATTTTTTTCTGATCCTTTTCCTCCTCCCACCCTTAAGTAGGCCCCAGTGTCTGTTGTTCCTCTCTTTGTGTTCACATATTCCCATTATGTAACTCCCACTTATAAGTGAGAACATGTGATATTTGGTTTTCTGTTCCTGTGTTAGTTAAGGATAATAGCCTCCAGCTCCATCCATGTTTCTGGAAAGACATGATCTTGTTCTTTTTTATGGCTGCATAGTATTTCTTGGTGTATATGTGCCAAATGTTCTTTATTCGGTCTACTGTTAATAGGCATTTAGGTTGATTTCATATATTTGCTATTGTCAATAGTGCTGCAATGAACATAGGTGTGTATGTGTCTTTTTTTTTTTTTTTTTTTTTTTTTTGGAGACGGAGTCTCGCTCTGTCACCCAGGCAGGAGTGCAGTGGCCGGATCTCAGCTCACTGCAAGCTCCGCCTCCCGGGTTCACGCCATTCTCCCACCTCAGCCTCCCGAGTAGCTGGGACCACAGGCGCCCGCCACTTCGCCCGGCTAATTTTTTGTATTTTTTAGTAGAGACGGGGTTTCACCGTGTTAGCCAGCATGGTCTCGATCTCCTGACCTCGTGATCCGCCCGTCTCGGCCTCCCAAAGTGCTGGGATTACAGGCTTGAGCCACCGCGCCCGGCCATGTATGTGTCTTTATGGTAAAATAATTCATATCCTTTGGGTATATACCCAGTAATTGGATTGCTGGGTCAAATGATAATTCAGTTTTTAGTACTTTGAGGAATCACCACTCTGCTTTCCACAATGGTTGAACTAACTTAAACTCCCACCAGCAGAGTATAAGCATTCCCTTTTCTCGACAACCTTGCCAGCATCTGTTATTTTTTGACTTTTTATTAATAGTCATTCTGATTGGTGTGAAATGGTATCTCATTGTGGTTTTGATGTGCATTTCTCTAATGATTAGTGATACTGGGCATTTTTTTTTTTTCATTTGCTTGTTGGTTACATGCATGTCTTCTTTTGAAAAGTGTCTTTAATCCATCTTGAGTTGATTTTTGTATATAATTTAAGAAAGGGGTTCAGTTTCAATCTTTTGCATATGGCTAGCCAGTTATCCCAGCACCATTGATGAGTACTTCCCTACTGCTTGTTTTTGTCAGCTTTGTGAAAGATCAGATGGTTGTAGGTGTGCAGCATTATTTCTATACTCTGTATTCTGTTCCATTGGTAATGTGTCAGTTTTTGTAAAAGTACCATGCTGTTTTGATTACCGTAGCTCTGTAGTATATAGTTTGAAGTCTGGTAGCATGATGCCTCCAGCTTGTTCTTTTTGCTTAGGATTGCCTGGATTATTTGGGAATTTTTAAGTTATTTTTTCTCAAGAACCAACTCTTGCATTTGCTGATCTTTTTTTTTTTTTTTTTGTATCTCAATTTCCTTCAGTTTAGCTCTGATTTTGGTCATTTTAGTTCTGATTTTGGTCATTTCTCGTCTTTTGCTAGCTTTGGAATTGGTTTGCTCTTGCTTCTCTAGTTCTTCTAGTTGTGATCTTTCACAACTTCCTCTAGTTCTTCTAGTTCAGATCTTTCTTTTTGATTTGGGCAGTTAGTGCTATAAATTTCCATCTTAATGCTTCTTTAGCTATGTCCCAGAGATTCTGGTATGTTGTTATCTTTCTTCTCAGTTTCAAAGAATTTCTTAATTTTGGCGTTAATTTCATTATTTACTCAGAAGTCATTCCGAACCAGGCCATTTAATTTTCACATAATTGTATGGTTTGGGGAGATTTTCTTAGTCTTGATTTCTATTTTTATTGCACTGTGGTCTGAGAGTGCAGCTGGTATGATTTTGTTTGCTTGTTTTTTTAATTTGCTGAGGGTTATTTTATGTCTGATTGTGTGACTGATTTTAGAGTATGTGCCATTTGGTGAGGAGAAGAATATATAATCTGCTGGTTTTGGGTGGAGAGTTCTGTAGATGTCTATTAGGTCCATTTGGTCAGGTGTTGGTGGAAGGCCAAGGAGGAACAAAGGCAAATGTTACATGGCGGCAGGCAAGAGAGCATGTACAGGGAAACTGTCCTTTACAAAGCCATCAGATTTCATGAGACTTATTCACTATCATGAGAACAGTGTGGGAAAACCGCCCCCATGATTCAATTACCTCCCACTGGATCACTCCCATGACATGTGGGGATTATGGGAGCTACAATTCAAAATGAGATTTGGGTGAATAAGTCTCATGAGATATGATGGCTTTATAAAGGGCAGTTCCCTTGCACATGCTGTCTTGCCTGCCACAGTGTAACATTTGCTTTTGCTCCTCCTTCGCCTTCCACCATGATTGTGAGGCCTCCCCAGCCATGCTGAACTGCGAGTCAATTAAACCTCTTTTTCTTCGTATCGCCATGGGTGCCAGCTCCCAGTTCATAATGTCTTTTTTTGTTTGTTTTTAAATAGAGATGGGGGTTTCACCACATTGCCCAGGCTGGTCTTGAGCTCCTGAGCTCAAGCAAACCACCCACCCCAGCCTCCCAAAGTGGTGGGATTACAGGTATGAGTCATGGTGCCTGACCTCATAATGCTTTTATATCTGGTATTCTTCATAAAAATATGAAGATGAATGTTTTCAAATTCAAAGTCTAATGTCTCAGCCTTTGATTGAAGCATTTAATTCAATAACATTTAAAGGCTTGATGGAAGGAGCATTTCCACACTGTGTTTAGGAGACAGGAGGGCAAATTGAACTCCCAGAGTTAAATCCATTAGTGCCCCTGACTCATCCCCAGGTTTTGATCCACCTCAGGGCTCCATTTCAGGAATTATCATCTGGCCTCCAAGCTTTGGAATATGTTTGGCCTCCTGAAAGGGGTTGACTTGTGAACTGTGGACGCACCAGGCTGCTTATCTGAGCTAGTTCAAGTTTTTGCTTTATAAAATATTGCCGCCACATAATTCCAGTTTTTCCACACATTTAACAATTTTATTTTGTTTTTATTTTTATTTTTATTTTTTTCGAGATGGAGTCTCCCTCTGTCTCCCCCACTCTCTCACTGCAGCCTCTGCCTTCCGGGTTCAAACGATTCTCCTGTCTCAGCTTCCTGAGTAGCTGGGGATGTGTCACCACATACGGCTAATTTTTGTATTTTAGAGACAGAGCCACTATATTGGCCAGACTGGTCTCGAATTTCTGACCTCAGGTGATCCACCTGCCTTGGCCTCCCAAAGTGCTGGGATTACAGGTGTGAGCCACCGCGCCCGGCCTTGTTGGGGTGTTTTTATCTTCTGCACTGAAAATTAGTAGACTGAGAGATAAGGTGGAAGAAAGGCTTAGCCTGTGCAGCCAACAGCCTTATCCCAAACTCCTGATTCCTGGAGGACATCAGGCCCTCCCTCCTGCTGCAGTGTGGCCTGGGCTCCCTTCCTGCTCTCAAATCAGGGGATAGCTCAACTGGACAGTGAGTCTGGAATTTCCTGCACAGACTTGTGGGTCCCTGTCCAGGAGGAAGAAGGAGAAAGGTCCCATTGAGTACAATCAGGACATACTGCCTAAATGCAAATATCCCCTGGGAGGGGGTCAGGTCACAGCGCAGGGAGGAAGCTAGTCCTCTCAAGGCCTGTGTCTGGAATCTGTTTATCAGGCTCCACTCCGCAGCTGAGATCGCTTCTTCCGTTACTCAGTCCCCGGGGGAGGGACCTGGCGCACTATCCAATCAGGGCCGCGGGGCGGGGTCGTGGGAACTGTCAATCAGGCGCGCTGCCCGGAGGAGGGTGCAAGGTTCAAAGAACCCGCCGAGTCTTCTCCACGCCCCCGCACTGGGCTCCGGGTTCTGTCACTGAGAGACGCCCTGGAACGTCTGTGGCAGCTTCTGTCTCGCTGGGACCCGCACTGACAGCGGGAGGCAGAGGGAGGAACCCGGACACCGGAAGCCGGGAAATGGTGAGTGTGTGAGGTCTGGTGTCCCGACGCGTGAGAGGAGAGACTGGTTGGAACCGGCCGGAACCGGCTGTGGTGGCACCAGGGCTTCCCCGCTGGCGACACCCTGGCGCAGCTCGGCCCTCGGTCCCCTCGGCCGCAGGATGGGGCTGGGGCGGCAGCCGGGACCCCGGGCGTCCCGTCCCGTCTTTGCGCTGCCACTGCGGCCCTGGCCCTGGCGGCCTCCCTGGGCAACTACGCGCCCGCAGCCCCGCGTCTCCCCGGATTGTGCGGCTGTAACCGGCACAGGTTCGCGGCCCGAGTAACTGCACCGAGACGCTGAGGGCTGCAGCAGAAACAGTTTAATGGGGGGAGAGGGGAGGACACTCCAGATCCGCCTTCCTGAGAGGTTTGGGAATGGGGTGTTTAGGGGTGTGGACGGGGGCGGCTGGGGCGTGGGGTCGCTGGATGGTGGGGAAGTGAGGGGTGACTCCTGGGACGGGAGGTGAAACCGCTTTCTTCTGCTGAGTGGGCTCCCTTGTGGGGTCTTCAGCCTGCTTGGCGCCAGCCTTTCCACTGGAATTCAGGATCCGAGAAAGAACTCAGGCGGCCCTGGAGCAACTCTCAGAGATCGCATCCCCAGGCACAATGGGGAGGCCGGCGGTCAGCGTCTGCTGTGACCTGACTCTCAGGGAGGCGACCTCGTGAGGCAGCGGGGCTGAGGGCATCTGGTTAATATCTAACTGCAATCTCGCCTCCAGCCTGGCTCGCAGTTCCTGTGAACCCGGTGAGGAGGCTGCACGGTGACGACAGGTCACCAGGCCGACTCGTGTGTGGGGTTTGTGTGTGGGAGGACCTGTGGTCTCTTTGGTCCTCAGTCCCTTCTTTCTTCCCAAGGGCGACCGCTTCCCCTCCGAGTCTTCCAGAGATGTGGGCAGCAGGGTCTCAAATCCACCACTGTGTTCTCTCATCCTAACTCCTCCTAGGGCGGACAGAAAATCCCTTGGTTTCCAGAGCCTTCCTCAGGCTTTCTCTTCTCAATTCACAGCAACTTTATGATCTCCTTGTCCCCCAGTTTATATTTCAAACAGAGGCTAGTATTTTCATTGTCATTTTGTTTATACATAGCAATATATGGCTCTTTGTAAAAGGTTTTGTGTTTATGAACATTTCACATGCGAGGAAGCAGAGAAAAACCACGACACTTGGCTGTAAAAAAAATGAATATTAATAAATAAAATTTTTGTTACTGCCTTCCCTTCATCATCCCTAGACAGAGACACCTTTTAAGAATGTGTTTGGATTGAGGTTCCTCTTTGGAAACGTTACAGGGTGATGAGTCCCCAGCCCATCCTCTATGGTTTCCTGGTCCTGGGTTTCAGAACTGCCTGGGGCTACCCCAAGATGCCCACAACTGCCAAGTCTCTTATAGTGTCAAGTGAATATCAGTCCCTGTGTGACTCCTTCCAGAGGACACCCTGAGGTGGAGATGGTGGGACCTTGTAGGGAAGTAGAATGATGCCCTATAGTAGGAGTCTCCTGGTATACCCTTCCTCAAGAAGCTACTTCCTTAGAACACTCAGCTTTTCTTCCCCCATCCCTTTCTTGGGTATATATGGCTGGCCAAGCAATTGGGTGGTGGTATTAAGGGGACAGGACTGAAATGATTCTTCCCTTCTGATGCTCTCACACTAATGAAGGGAGAAAACTATCCCTACGGACAGGAAAACCAACCCCACTGAGGTGGTGCAAGAACTTGAAAAGCTAACAATGTAGTGTCTCCTGGGATCGTGGTTACTGAACACTTTGGTGAACAGCATGGGGATGGAGGATGTTCCAGGTGACAGGAGGACCTGACTTGACACACTCTGCACCCATAGGGAGGTGGTGAAAGGAGATGATGGTATAAGGGATGCATATGGATCAACCAAATTGAAGAACTGGGAGAAGATAGAGAACTAGAAGCTGTGTCAAGGGTCATAAAACCCCTTTTTTGGTATGAAAAACATAAAACCACATTCAAAATGGAAGCTGAGGTAACAAACTGAGTAAAAATTAATGAAAACCAGAAAGTCTATAGTTAGTTGATCATTGTATATGGAGATGCTGGGCAGAAGATGGGTTATTCTCCTGTAGATAACCATTTGTCTCTATCATTTCCGTTGAAGTGTCCCTCATTTGTATCACTGCCTGGCAATACCTGCTGTGTCATAGGTTCTTGTACCTTAAGTAGATGCTCTTGTTCCAGAATTTGCTATTTTTCATTGGTTTATGTATCCATCAGTCTGCTAATATCATACTCTCCTGATTACTATAGTCTTCAAAGCCTTGATGTGTGGTAGAGAAAGACCCTTCCTAACTTAATCCTTTGGGCTGCTATAACAAATTACCATAGACTGCATGCCTTAAACAGCAGATATTCATTTCTCAAAGCTGTAAAGGCTGGGAATTCAGTTTCAAACAGCAGATCAGTTGTCTGATAAGGGCCTCTTTCTCTTTCTTTTCTTTTCTTTCTTTTTTTTGAGATGGAGTATTACTCTGTCGCCCAGGCTGGAGTGCAGTGGCATGATCTCAGCTCACTGCAACCTCCGCCTTCTGGGTTCAAGCGATTCTCCTGCCTCAGCGTCCCAAGTAGCTGGGACTACAGGCACATGCCACCATGCCCAGCTAATTTTTTGTATTTTTAGTAGAGACGGTGTTTCACCATGTTAGCCAGGATGGTCTCGATCTCCTGACCTCATGATTCGCATACCTTGGCCTCCCAAAGTGCTGGGATTACAGGGGTGAGCCACCGCACCCCACCTGGGCCTCTTTCTTGATTTGCAGATGGCGTTCTTCCCTTTATGCCCTCACATGGTGGAGATATGTCTGTAATGTCTATCTAGTTTTGTGTATTAAGGCAGTTGTATTAGTCCATTTTCATACTGCTATAAAGAACTACCAGAAAAGAAGTTTAATTGACTCACAGTTCCTCATGGCTAGGGAGGCCTCAGGAAACTTACAATCATGGCGGAAGGGGAAGCAGGCACTTCTTACATGGTGGCAGGCAAGACGACACGTGAAGTAGGAACTGTCAAACACTTATAAAACCATCAGATTTCACGAGAACCCACTGTCACAAGAACAGCATGCAGGAAATCACCCCCGTGATCCAGTCACCTCCCACAGGTCCCTCCCTTGATACATGGGAGTTATGGGGATTACAGTTCAAGATTAGATTTCGGTGGTGACACAGAGCCAAACCATATTATCAGTGTTGGCCTTACAACATGAATTAGAAATTGTCCCCTCTGTTTCTATTTTCTGAAAGAGATTATAGAGAATTTGTGTCATTTCTTCCCTAAGTGTTTTCCAGAATTCAACAGTGAAACCATGCTGGCCTGTTCCTTTTTCTTAGGACTTTTTGTTTGTTTGCTTGAAATGGAGTTTTGCTTTGTTGTCTAGGCTGAAATGCAGTGGCATGATCTCACTGCAACTTCTGCCTCCTGGGCTCAAGTGATCCTCCCACCTCAGCCTCCTGAGTGGCTGGAACTACAGGCACGTGCCACCACATCCTGCTAATTTTTTGTGTTTTCTGTAGAGATGGGGTTTCACCTTGTTGCCCAGGCTGGTCTTGAACTCCTGGGCTCAAGCAGTCTGCCGATCTTGGCCTCCCAAAGTGCTGGCATTACACATGTGAGCCACCAAGCCTAGCCTACCAGTGCACCCAGCCTGGCCTGGGACTTTTATTATTTATTGATTCGATTTCTTTAATAGTTGTAAGACTTTTCATATTACTTAGTTCTCCTTTAGTGAGAACTAATTTTGGTAGCTTGTGTCATTCAAGGAATTGGTGCATTCCATGTAATTTATCAATTATGTGGGCATGCAGCAGTTGTTCCTAATACTCTTTTGAGGTCCTTTAATGAACACAAGATTAGTAATCATAACTCCCCTTTCTTCTGAGTTAGCTTGACTATGGGCTTACTCATTTTATTGATCTTTTGAAGGAACCAGCTTTTGAATTGTTGATGTTTTCTACTGATCTCTTGCTTGCTATTTCGTTAATACCTTCTCTCGTTGTTATTTTCCTCTGCTTGATTTACATGTATCTTACTAAATTTTCTTTAGTTTCCTGAAGTGGAAGGTTTTTAAGCATTGGTTTTATATCTTTTCTCTCTAGAGATTGCATTCAATTCTTTTTTTTTTTTGAGACGGAGTCTGGCTCTGTTGCCCAGGTTGGAGTGCAGTGGTGTGATCTCGGCTCACTACAAGCTCCGTCGGCCGGGTTCACACCATTCTCCTGCCTCAGCCTCTGGAGTAGCTGGGACTATAGGTGCCTGCCACCATGCCTGGCTAATTTTTTTTTTTTTTTTTTGTTTTTGTTTTTTTTTGGAGACGGAGTCTCGCGCTGTGTCACCCAGGCTGGAGTGCAGTGGCGCGATCTCGGCTCACTGCAAGCTCCGCCTCCCAGGTTCAGGCCATTCTCCTGCCTCAGCCTCCAAGTAGCTGGGACTACAGGCGCCCGCCACCACGCCCGGCTAGTTTTTTGTATTTTTAGTAGAGACGGGGTTTCACCATGTTAGCCAGGATGGTCTCGATCTCCTGACCTCGTGATCCGCCCGCCTCGGCCTCCCAAAGTGCTGGGATTACAGGCTTGAGCCACCGCGCCCGGCCTTTTTTTTTTTTTTTTTAAGTAGAGATGGGGTTTCACTGTGTTAGCCAGGACAGTCTTGATCTTCTGACCTCGTGATCCGCTCACGTTGGCCTCCCATAGTGCTGGGATTACAGGCATGAGCCATCGCACCCAGCCTGCATTAAAATCTTTAAGTTTCCTTCTAAGCACTGCCTTTGCTACTTTCTAAAACTTTTGCTATGATATACTCTTTTTTATCAACGTTGCAGTATTTACATTTGCTTGAGAATTCTCTTTGACATTTTAAAAGTTGAGAGGTTTGTGACTTAAATCTCCAGGTTTTTTAGGCTTTTCAAGTATGTTTCTGTTATTTATTGCTACGTTAATTATAATACAGTTTGATTGCATACTTTATAGAATTTCTATTTTTAAAAAGTTGTTCAAGTGTGTTTCATGATTCAGAATATGTATGGTCTATCTTGGTGTATACGTCATGTGGGCTTGAAAATAATGTGTAGCCTGTTGGTGTACAATGAAGGTATAAATACACATCAATTAAATCTAGTTAATTAATAGTATTCTTGAGTTCAGGTGTATCATTAGTGATTTTCTGCCAAACTGATCTGTCAATTATTGAAAGAGATGAGTTGTTTTCCTCCAACTATAGTTGTAGATTTGTGTATTCTGCCTTGTGGTTTTATAAGTTTTTGCCTTATGTATTTTCATGATCTGTGTTTATGGGCATAGATATTAAGGATTATTATGTCTTGTAGGATTGACCTCTTTATCATTGTGAAATATCTCCATCGCATGTAATTTTCTTTGACCTAAAATCTTATTTATCTGAATTTAGTATCGCTGTTCCGTATTTCTTTTGATTAGGGCTAGAATGGCATATATTTATCCATACCTTTCTGTTTAATGTATCTGTGTCTTTCTGTTTAAAATGGTTTTCTTGTGCACATTGATGGGCCTTCTTTTTCATTATACTCTGCCAGTGCCTGCCTTTTTTACTATGTTATAACTGTTGTATGTTATAACTGATATAATTGGATTCATATCACATATATGTTATTGTTTTCTATTTATTGTACACTCTCTGTTTTTTCAACTTTCTCCTTTTTGCCTTCTTTCATTTTGACTGAGCATGTATATGATTCCATTTGCTTACTCCTATGAGTAGAGTAAATCTATTTGTTTCTTAAATTTTACTAGTGAGTTCACTAGAGTTTGTAGAATACCATTCACAACTAATGAGCCTACAGTTTCAAATAACACTATACCGGCTTCAGGGGTAGTGCTGGTATAACAAACTATTCTGAATTCCTCTATTGTATTGCCCAATACATTGCTGATATTATTATGTTGAGCAAACCTGTATCTATTATATTAGATCAGATAGGTATAAGAAAACTAAAGAATTTCAAATGTCTTCATGTAATTCTCAGACTCTTTGTGTGTGTGTGATCCAAATTTCTAATCTATATAATTTTTCTTCTCTCCAATGAACTTCTTTTAACATTACTGGCAAGGCAGTTATATCAATCATACATTCTATCAATTTCATTCCTTTTTCTTTTTTTTCTCCTCAGTCTAAATAACTTCAATTGTTCTATCTTCATTTTAGCTGATTTTTTACTTTGGTTTCTCACATCTGTTGAACATCTATAGAGAAATTTTCATTTTAGATGTTGTCCTTTGCAGTTGTATAAATTAAATATGGTCCAATTTCTAATTTTGTATTGATATGATTTTATCCATACATCCTTTTTCTGGTTTTCTTTTAGTTCTTCATTCATAATTGCTTTTACCTCATTGAATATATGTAAAACAGTTGCTTTAAAGTTTTTATTCAGTAAATCTAATGTCTGAGGTTCTCAGAGATGGTTTATCTAAATTAAATTTTTTCCATTGATGAACTGTATTTTCATGCTTCTTTACAGTCTTTGTGGACTTTTTGTGTTGTAAAGCAGACATTTGAATGTTATAATCTGGAAATCAGATTCCTCTTCACGGTTTGCCCTTCTGGTTTGTGGAAGGTTTTAATTATTCGTTTGTTTAGTAACATTTTCAGAGTATGTTTGCAGAGACTGTATTCTCTGTCCAGTGTAGTCACTGAAGTCTCTGTTCCCTTAGCTTGTGTTCATCCAGTATTCTGATAGATTTCCTGAATGCTAGCAGCTAAAAGTAAAAAAGACATGCCAAACAAAAACCCGACCTCTTCCAGTCTTTGTGGATGGGTCTGTGATGTAGTATTTGTTGAACACTTAGCCAGACTGCTTACAATTCTGCTTTAGCCTTCCCTTTCTGTTTTACCAAACCGAGAGATGATGCAGAGCTGAAAATGAGGGCCTCCCCAGGTATTTTTTGAAAATGTGTTCTTTCCAGTGCATGCATTCTCAATTCCCCAAAACACTTGAGTGCTTTTGGATGCCTTTTTTTTTTTTTTTTTTTTTGAGACGGAATCTTGCTTTATTGCCCAGGCTGGAGTTCAGTGGCTTGATCTCAGCTCACTGCAACCTCCGATTCCCAGGTTCAAGCAATTCTCATCCCTAAGCCTCTGGAGTAGTTGGAACTACAGGTGCCCGCCACCACGCCTGACTAATTTTTGTATTCTTAGTAGAGACGGGGTTTCAACATGTTGGCCAGGCTGGTCTCGAACTCCTGACCTCAGGTGATCCTCCTGCCTTGGCCTCCCAAAATGCTGGGATTACAAATGTGAGCCACCGTGCTCAGCCTGACTACCCTAATTTCTGGGGGAAATTGTTCTCTCCTTTTTTATTCCCAGGACTTAGATGTTCTACCATTTGTCTTAATCATAATTTGTTGTCCCAGTTGTTTGAAGGTTTTTTATGTATTTTGCAACATTTTGAAGCAGTTCCTGCCAAGCTTGACCTAATTAGGCTCCATCATTGATGAAATAAAAAAGAGAGCTTTCTTTCAGACCTTTGGATGGTCCACAGATGGATTGAAAAATACAAAGGGGCAATAACTTATAAATAAGATCTGATCTCCTCTCTCTAGGGATCCACATTGGAAATTTGGTCTGCTGTCTTCAAGACTGGCTCTGACGTGAGGAGGGGTTGGGAGAAGGACAAACAAAACTCCACCAAGCTTTCCTACTATTTTTCATCTTCCTTATTCTGTTTGTTTATCTCTGTGTTAATAGTACAGGATGCTGAATATAGTATATGCACAATACTTTATCTGTTTTTGGAAAGCTGTTGCTTTCTTGATTAGAAGGATTTTAGCATTTTTAGACGTTTGTGACTTCTATTAGATTTGGTCATGTAATTTTTAATGATGACAAAAAGATCTGTTTAGGGATTTAGGGAATATTGTAGATATTCATGAGAGGTGACACTGGGTTTTTTTCTAAGAACATATGCAATCTTTGCCCTTCTTTTCTTCTTTGACATTACTTAATAAAGTTTAACATTTTTCCATTGGGATGGTAAAATATCCTTATTAGTCGTTTGTTATACTAAACTACATTTGTTCTGCAGGAAACCATTTGCTAGCTTCCAAATGTTCTCTCTTAGTGTAGTCACATAGCACAGGCTAAATTCCCCAAGGCACAAGGGTCATTCATTACAGATACAGTGACCAGAGTGTTTTTCCCTTATTTTTTTATTTTTTTGAGACGGAGTTTCGCTCTTGTTGCCCAGGCTGCAGTGCAATGGCGTGATCTCGGCAGCCCAGGCTGCAGTGCAATGGTGCGATCAACGGCGCAACCTTCACCTCCCAGGTTCAAGCAATTCTCCTGCCTCAGCCTCCTGAGTAGCTGGGATTATAGGCATGCGCCACCACGCCTGGCTAATTATTTGTATTTTTAGTAGAGGCGGGGTTTCTCTGTGTTGGTCAGACTGGTCTCGAACTCCCAACCTCAGGTTATCTGCCTGCCTCGGCCTCCCAAAGTGCTGGGATTACAGGCGTGTGCCACCGTGCCTGGCCTCAGAGTGTTTTTTTCATGGCTGTCTTAGTCTGTTTTTTGTTGCTTATAACAGAATACTTTTACCTGGGTAATTTATAAGAAATGATATTTATTTTTTACACTTCTGGAGGGTGGGAAGCCCAGCATCAAGGTTGGGCATCTGGTGAGAGCCTTCTTGCTGGTAACTCTCTTTTGCACAATAGGTAGTAGGACTTTGTCATGACAAGAACTGCAGACCCACTGTAGAAATAGAAATTAGGAGTGATTCAGGCGATAAGACTCACTTTCTTAACTCACCAACAAGAGGCGTGTTCCTATTCAACTGTTGCTTTACCAAACATGTTCAATTCTAGCATCAGAATTGTTGTGTGGGATAAAATGGTATAAAGAGAGAATAAGAGTGGGTTCACCATGTCCTTGAATAAATGTTTGGAAACCACAGCATCCTGTGAAGGTTATGAAGTGAATCTAGATTCCCAGTGCCTTCAGTTTTAATCTTCCTCCTCTGTACATGTGGGATGTTTCAGGACTCAGTGGCATTTGAGGATGTGGCTATAAACTTCACCTGTGAGGAGTGGGCTTTGCTGGGTCCATCACAGAAGAGTCTCTACAGAGATGTGATGCAGGAAACTATCAGAAACCTGGACTGTATAGGTAAGGATGACATCATGCCTTCACTTAGTCAATTAGAGACATTTGTTTCTTGGTCATCAGTGCTGTTCAATGATTTGAAATATGGAAAGGGGATATAATTGGCCCTTGAACCAGCCACCCAAGCAGTCATATATTTTCTTCTCCCCTACAACTTAACCACTAGTAGCCTACTGTTTACTGGCAGCATTATTGGTAACATAAACAATTAATACATGTATTTTATGTCATATGTATTACATGCTATATATTGTTACAGTACAGTAAGCTAGAAAAAGAAAATATTCATTAGGAAACTATAAGGAAGTGGAACATTATTTAGTATTCATAGAAAGTTTTCATTCTGATTTTTTTTTTTTTTTGAGACAGAGTCTTACTCTATTGGCAGGCTGGAGTGCAGTGGCACGATCTCGGCTCACTGCAACCTCTGCCTCCTGGATTCAAGCAATTCCCCTGCCTCAGGCTCCCGAGTATCTGGGACTACTGGTGCACGCCACCATGCCCAGCTAATTCTTGCATTTTTAGTAGAGATGGGGTTTCACCGTGTTGGCCAGGATGGTCTCGATCTGTTGACCTCATGATCCACCCGCCTCGGCCTCCCAAAGGGCTGGGATTACAGGTGTGAGCCACCGTGCCTGGCCCATTCTAACTGTCTTTACATTGAGTAGACTGAATAAGAGAGGAGTTGGTCTTGCTGTCTCAAGAGTAGCAGAGACTGAAGAAATTCATCTGTAAATGGACCTGTGCAGTTCAAACCTGTGTTGTTAAGAGTCAGCTGTAGTTTGGTGTGTGAATAATGCATGATTGCAGTGTACATAAAATCTTACAGTCTTTCTATAATTTTGTAATAATTTATAGTCATTTTTCTGGTTCTGACTTTCAGGAATGATATGGCAAAATCACGATATAGAAGAAGATCAGTACAAAGATCTCAGGAGAAATCTAAGGTAATTTGCACCCACAAGAGAAAGCTGTGTCCTTGGAGTGATTCATAGTATGCCAGAAATTTTATTTTATTTTGTTTGTTTTAGAGACAGTGTCTCACTTTGTTGCTCAGGCTGGAGTACAGTGGTATGATCATAGCTTGCTGTATAGCCTCAGACTCCTGTGCTCAGTGGTCCTCCCATTTCAGCCTTCCGAGTAGCTAGGGTTACAGGCATGTACCACCACATGTGGCTACGTATTTTGTTTTTGTAGAACTAGGGTCTTGCTATGTTTGACCAGGCTCATCTCAAGCTCCTGTCCTTAAGCATTCCTCCTGCCTTGGCCTCTCAAAAGGCAGGTATTACAGGCATGACATGGAAAATTAACAAGCCCACCTTAAATTTATTTACTCTTAGAAAATTTTCTTCAAAAACGTATACTTAAATGTGACATAGCTATTCAGTGCTTGCAAAATAATTATCTTGGAAACAGTATTAAGAATTCCCATAGGAATGTCACTATCTTCAAAACAGCTGGAGTTGAGTTATCTTCCACATCGTTCTGTCCATTCATGTTCAAAGAGGGCATGAAACCTGCACTTTGCATGATAATGTTAGAAATGTAAATCCAGGCCAGGTGGGATGGCTCACACCTGTAATCCCAACTATTTGGGAAGCTGAGGCAGGAAGACTGCTTGAGCCCAGGTGTTCAAGCAGTCTGGGCAACATGGCAAGACCCCCTTTCTACAAAAAATACAAAAATTAGCTAGGCATGGTGGCCTTTGCTTGTGGTTTCAGTTACTTGGGAGGCTGAGACAGGAAGGTTGCTTGAGCCCAGTAGGTCAAGACTGCAGTAAGCCCTGTTCACATCACTATACTCCAGCCTGGGCAACAGAGCAAAACCCAGTTTCAAAAAGAGAAAGAAAGAAAAAGAAAGGCTGGGTATGGTGGCTCACCCTTGTAATCCCAGCACTATAGAAGGTCAAGGTGGGCAGATTGCTTGAGCTCAGGAGTTCAAGACTAGCCTGGGCAACATGGTGAAACCTCATCTCTACAAAAAATACAAAAATCTAATCCCAGCACTTTGGGAGGCGGAGGTGGGTAGATCACGAGGTCAGGAGATTGAAACCATCCTGGCTAACATGATGAAACCCCGTCTCTACTGAAAATACAAAAAATTAGATGGGCATGGTGGCAGGCGCGCCTATAGTCCCAGCTACTTGGAAGGCTGAGGCAGGAGAATGGCGTGAACCTGGGAGGCGGAGCTTGCAGTGAGCCAAGATTGTGCGACTGCATTCCAGCCTGGGCAACAGAGTGAGACTCTGTCTCAAAAAAAAAAAAAAAAAAAATCAGCCAGGCGTGGTGGTATTTGCCTGTAGTCCCAGCTATTTGAGAGGCTGAGGTGGGAGGATGGTTTGGGTCCGGGAGGTGGAGGTTGCAGTGAGCTGAGATCACACCACTGCACTCCAGCCTGGGCAACAGAACGAGATCCTGTCTAAAAACAAAAAAAAAGAAAAGAAATGTAAATCCAATACTTCTTAATACAAAATCATTTATAAACAAACCTTTACTAATATACTTCTTATTTTTTACAGATGTCATATGGTAGAGAGATCCTGTGAAATTAAAGATAATAGTCAATGTGGAGGACCCTTTACCCAGATTCAAGACAGTATTGTGAACGAGAAAATACCTGGAGTAGATCCATGGGAAAGCAGTGCGTGTGCAGAAGTCCTCATGGGTCGTTCATCTCTTAATTGCTACATTAGAGTTGACAGTGAACACAAACCATGTGAGTATCAAGAATATGGAGAGAAGCCATATACACATACACAATGTGGGACAACTTTCAGTTATCAGCCCTCCTTTCAAATACGTGAAAGGCCTCAGCATGGAAAGAAACTGTATGATTGTAAGGAATGTGCAACCTTCAGTTCTCTTGAAAACCTCCAAAGACACATGGCAGTACACCATGGAGATGGACGTTGTATGTGTAAGTTGTGTGGAAATGCCTTTATTTGGCCTAGTTTATTTCATATGCTTGGAAGAACTCACACTGAAGAGAAACCATATGAATATGAGCAGTGTTCTACAGCGTTTCCTGCTTATAGTTCCTCTCTAAGACATGAAAGAACACACAGTGGAGAGAAACCCTATCAATGTAATCTATGTGGGAACGCCTTCGGTTGTTCCTGTTACACTCAACTCTATGAAATGAGTCACACTGGAGAACAATCCTATGAATGTCAGCAATGTGGGAAAACATTTTATCATCTTGGAAGCTTTCAAAGACACATGATAATGCACACTGGAGATGGACCTCATAAATGTAAGATATGTGGAAAAGGCTTTCTTTCTCCCAGTTCAGTTCGAAGACATAAAAGAACTCACACTGGAGAGAAACCCTATGAATGTAAGTATTGTGGGAAAGCATTCTCTGATTGCACAGGTTTTCGAAGACACATGATAACGCACACTGGAGATGGACCTCATAAATGCAAGGTATGTGGGAAAGCCTTTGATTCTCCCAGTTTATGTCGAAGGCATGAAAAAACTCATACTGGGGAGAAACCCTATAAATGTGAATGTGGGAAAGCCTTTAGTGATTTCTATTACTTTCGAAATCATGAAACTACTCACACTGGAGAGAAGCCATATAAATGTAAACAATGTGGAAAAGCCTTCATTTGTTGCACTTACCTTCAAATACATGAAAGAATTCACACTGGGGAGAGACCCTATAAATGTAAACAATGTGGAAAAGCCTTCAGGTCTTCCAATTACATTCGAGTACATGAAAAGACTCACACTGGAGAAAAGCCCTATGAATGTAAGCAGTGTGGAAAAGCACTTTCTCATCTGAAAAGCTTTCAGAGACACATGATAATGCACACTGGAGACGGACCTCATAAATGTAAGATATGTGGGAAAAGCTTTGATTCTCCCAGTTCATTTCGAAGACATGAAAGAATTCACACTGGGGAGAGACCCTATAAGTGTAGACTATGTGGGAAAGGCTTCAGGTCTTCCAGTTACATTCAACTACATGAAAGGACCCACACTGGAGAGAAACCCTATGGTTGTCAGCAATGTGGGAAAGCATTATCTGATCTCTCAAGCTTTCGAAGACACATGATAACGCATACTGGAAATGGACCTCATAAATGTAAGATATGTGGGAAAGGCTTCGATTATCCTAGTTCAGTGCAAAGACATGAAAGAACTCACACTGGAGAGAAACCCTATGAATGCAAGGAATGTGGGAAAGCCTTCAGTCATTCAAGTTACTTACGGATACATGAAAGAGTTCATACTGGGGAGAAGCCGTATAAATGTAAGGAATGTGGGAAACCATTCCATTGTCCCAGTGCCTTTCATAAACATGAAAGGACCCACAGTGTAGAGAAACCCTATAAGTGTAAAGAAGGTGGGGAAACATTTCATTGTATCAGTTCCTTTCATAAGCATGAAGGGACCCACTAGAGAAAACCCCTGTGAGTGTTGAACATGTGGGAAAGCCTTAAGTACTTTCAGCTTCTTACAAATACACAAAAGGACTCACACTGAAAAAAGTTGTATGATTGTAAAAATGTACTAAAACCTTCCATTTTTTTCAGTACCTTTTGAAAACATGACCAAACTCATACTTTAAAAAAATATGTATAATGAATATGAGGAATATGAAAAAGACTTTCTTTCGCTAGCAAACTTTCAAAGGTGGATATTATGACATACTAGCAGTGGACCTTACTACTGTAAGGAATGTAGAAATGCATTTACTAGTCCTAATTCATTTCAGTTACATGAAAGATTTCAAATTGCAGAGAACCACTATGAATGTAAACAATGTGGTGAAGCATTTAGTAGCTTCAGTTTCTGTTGAATACAGTCCTCCTTAGTTTCTGAGGTGAATTGATTCCAACACCCTCGGGAATACCTACATTCAGAGATATTCAAGTCCCTGATATTAAACAGCATGTTTGCATATAACCTAGGCACATTCTTCTGTGTATTTTAAATCATTTCTAGATTACTTATAATACACAATGCATTGTAAATTCTATATAAGTTGCTTTTGTATTGTTTAGGGAATCATGACACGAAACAAGTCTACATGTTCAGTACAAACACAGCTGTCATTGTCCTAAGTACATGTTCATGTCAGCAACAATGTCAGGATCTGTGGAGTTTGCAAGTATAAGATCTTTAAGTGTTGAAGGTTCCATCTCTATAATTGCAGCTGCTTTAGCTACAAATATTATAGGAAGCTGTTCCTTCTTTTTCTTTATGTCACCAAACCTTCCAGTGGTTATAGGCATTTTGTTATCCTTCAAGTGACCTGGAACCTTTGTTGTATTACAGGATTGTACCTGAAGATCACATTCTTTAACAGTTGTACCTACTGAATCTATAAAACTACTGGGAGAAAACATTTTGGAAATACTTCAGGACATTGGTTTAGGCAAAGATTTTATGGCTAATACCTCAAAGCACAGACGACAAAGACAAAAATAGACAAATGAGACTATATTATACTAAAAAGTAGCTGTGCAAAGTAAAGGGAACAATGAGTGCAGAGAAAACCTGTTGATTATGATAAAATATTTGCAAACTATGTGACAAGGGACTAATATCCAAATATACAAGGAACTCAAACATCTCAACAGCAAAAAATATAAATAATCCCATTAAAAGTGGGAAAAGGACATGAACAGACAATTCTCAAAAGAAGACATGCAAATGGCCAAAAAGTATATGGAAATATGTGCAACATCACTAATGGTTAGGATAATGCAAATTGAAACCACAATGAGATACCCTACTTAGAGCTGTTTTTACTAAAAAAGATAAAAAACAACAAATGCTGATGAGGATGTGGAGAAAAGAAAACTCACTGTTGGTCAAAGTGTAAGTTAGTACAACCACTGTGGAAAACAGTATGTAGATTTCTCAAAAACCTAAAAATAGAACCACCATATGATCCAGCAAACCCAGTATATCCACAGGAAAAACAATCAATATATCAAAGAGAGATTCACACTTGCATATTTATCACAGCACTATTCACAATAACAAAGATATGGAATCAATCTAAGCGTCCATCAGTGGACACATGGATAAAGAAAATGTGGTTTATGTACACAGTGGAATACTATTTGGCCATAAAAAAAGAATAAAATGCCATTGCTAACAACATGGATGGAGCTTGAGGTCATTATGGTAAGTGAAATAAGCCAGGCATAGAAAGACAAATGCCACATGTTCTCACTTATATGTGGGAGGTGAAAAACTTGATCTCATGGAGATAGGGAGTAGAATAGCAGGTATCAGAGGCTGAGAAGGGGAAATGAAGAGAAGTTGGTGAATACGTACAAATTCCCATTTACATCAAAGGAATGAGTTTGAAAGCAAACTAGAGTGAACTATAGTTAGCAGTAATATATTGCATATGTCAAAGTAGTTGGAAGAGAGGACTTGAAATGTTACCAACACATAGAAATGATAAATACTCGAGATCATGGATACCCCAAATACCCTGACTTGACCATTACACATTCTATGCATGCAACAAATACGTGTACCTTATATATATGTAAAATATGTATCAATAAAAGAAAATATATAAAATAGTTTTAAAATAACACTATTGTTAGGTGCATGTGGGCTGAGGAACAGCCTGAGGTGTAAACTTCAGTTCTTCTCGGGTCTTTTCTTAGTTGCACCTGTCCCTGGGCATGTGTGGTAACTTTCTAATTTTCTCTGTATGGTTATTTTTGCACAACCTAATTTTCAGTGGCTCTCAAAAGGAGAGGAATAAAAACATTATGGGAAAAATAAAAGGCACCAGCCTGGAAGTCACTTCAGATGGAGGGCAAGGGCCTTCGAAAAATGGAGAGAGATGCAGCAGCAACAATCACCATCCACTTCTTTGTAACTCTGTGATCAGAAGCAGCAATTATCAAGCAGCGCACAGATCCCCAATATTTGGAAGACAGGTCCTTTTTGTCCACCCTGGCCTCCCCAGAACTGCATGCAAACTGCTGTTAAAACTTATGCATAGCTACCGGTCGTGGAGTTGAGGAGGGGGAATGAGTCAGGGCTGCTGACTCAAGAGTTGAAATTGACCAAAATTAACCAAATTTTATTAGCCAATTTCCCTGGAAGCTGCAAACTTTTAATAGTATCCACAGTTTCAAAATAGCTACATCAGTTGGATTCTGCTAATGCAAATCCAGTTGGGGATACAGATTCTTCATGCTTTTTATTCTGCCATCTTCCCTGAATCCTCTAACCTGACTTTTTATGCTAATACATTACTTCAGGTTCCATCCCACATGTCACCTCCTCAGCAAGTCTTTCTGTCACCTCAGTTACTCCTTTCCACATGTACATTTTTTTCAATGCACTTTTCAGAATCAGGGAAATCCAATCTAGGTTTACAGACTTTACTGCTTCCTTATCAACCTATGAAAAGTCAAATCATATAAATGAACCAAACCGAATAGTGTCACTGTTACTTTTATGAAGTGTTATCCCATAGATTAAAAACAACCACCACCACCACCTGGGCATGGTGGCTCACGCCTGTAATCCCAGCACTTTGGGAGGCCGAGGAGGGTGGATCAACTGAGGTCAGAAGTTCAAGACCAGCCTGGTCTACATGGTGAAACCCCATCTCTATTAAATACACAAAAATTAGCCGGGTGTGGTGGCGGGTGCCTGTAATGCCAGCTACTCGGGAGGCTGAGGCAGGAGAATTGCTTGAACCTGGGTGGCGGAAGTTGCAATGAGCCGAGATCGCGCCATTGTGCTCCAGCCTGGGCAACAAGAGCGAAACTTTGTCTCAAAAGAAAAAAAGAAAAGAAAACTGCTTCGCATAGATTTGCAGAAAAAGAAAGGCAATGAACTCCCTCTTGTGGTGAGGATGGCATTAACAGCCACACATACTCCTCTAGGGTGTGGATTTCTGAGTTGTGCTGAGATCTCCAGAATTTAGAGCAAGTGATGGTCAGTTTAAAATATTCTGTGCCTTCAATGAACAGGTGGTGTAGCAGGTTAGAGAGAAGAGAAGCAAATAAAATGGATGAGGTCCTCACTTAGGATATCACAATCTCTCCTGGAAGACAATTTCAAATGAATAAATCAAGGAACATGAGAGAGCCACAAGGGGGTTCAACCTGAGTCCAGTTAGACTCCTTGAAAGGGAAAGCTATTTACACAATACTTTGGATTTAACTGCGGAAATGATTGGATGGGTCAGTGGTGGTGGAGTGGGGTTGAGACCGTTTAAAATAGGTGACCTAAACATGTGAAACCTCAGACACAGAGCCCTTGGTGTTAACCATGATCTGTTGAAAGTCAGAAAGAATGAAGCAGAGGGAATTGTCGGAAGCTCACATTTGATTAGCTCTTTTCCATATAACAGTGTGTTGACATAGAAATTATGTATTGACATCTTTTTCTCGAACTAATAATTATTTTGAAGGTTTTTTTTCCACCATGTAAACATAACCAACTCTAGAAGCTTCCATGTGTATACTTAAATGTATAATATGTGTAAAGGTGCTATCAGACTTAAATCATCCATTTATCACACTTTAAATACCTATGAATGACCAGCCTGGACAACATACCAAGACCTCATTTCTACCAAAAAAGTTTATTTCTAATGATCCAGGCATAGTGTCATGCACCTGTAATCCTAGCTGCTCCAGAGGATGAGGTGGGAGGATTGCTTGAGCCTAGGAGGTTGAGGCTGCAGTGATCCATGATGGCATCACTGCATGCCAGCCTGGGTGACACAGTGAGACCCTGTCTCAAATAAAAGAAAATGTCAAATAAGATGAATGTCATTGCTTACCTCTTCCACACAGAAGAATTTATCAAGATGGTCTTCAGAGGTAGTATCATGAGGAAGCAGTACGGTGCAATAAGGAAAAAACAACAAAAAACAGTTGAAGGGGGCAGAAGACCTCAGTTCTACTCTTTATTTTCCCTAGATGTGAAACAACCTTGGGCAAGTCACTGCGCCTCTTTGAGCCTGTTATTTCATCTGTGAAAAGCTGAGATAATTAATGTATCATAGATAATATAGTGTTCTCAGTAGAAACTGAAAGAGCACCATGAGATCAAACTCAGCAATATTCCTACAACAAAATGAGTGAATACTTGAAACAGAACAAAAAAGCCAATAAAGAGCCTTTTTTTTTTTTTTTTTTTTTTTTTGAGACAGAGTCTCGCTGTGTCACCCAGGCTGGAGTGCAGTGGCCGGATCTCAGCTCACTGCAAGCTCCGCCTCCTGGGTTTATGCCATTCTCCTGCCTCAGCCTCCGGAGTAGCTGGGACTACAGGTGCCCGCCACCTCGCCCGGCTAGTTTTTTGTATTTTTAAGTAGAGACGGGGTTTCACCGTGTTAGCCAGGATGGTCTCGATCTCCTGACCTCGTGATCCACCCGTCTTGGCCTCCCAAAGTGCTGGGATTACAGGCTTGAGCCACGGCGCCGGGCCAATAAATAGCCTCTTATTTCTTGATATCCGATTCGTGCCTACCTTACAAAAGAGTTTTCAGAACTTTTTGGTTTGTAAAACTGAAGAAAAGGGACTGTAGACTCATGGAAGTGTCTAATGTCAGAAAGTCAGATTTGTCAGAGATGAATTTCTGAAATTAAAACATTTGGGAAGAAATACTTGTAATTCAGGGCATACACACAGACCGAGTGGTTTGGGTATGTCTGAAAAACAGAGAACATTGGAGGTTTCACGAAAAGGAGAAGTGTTACATGTGGTTCTTCAAGAAAGTTCATTGGCACTAGTAAGGTTTTTGGGAGTTGGAAAGTTCTGATCGGTAAGTGATGGCAATGAATAAAACTATTCCTAAAATCACAGCAAGTTGTTTCAGTAACTATTAGATAAAACTGGTTTCAGGATACAACTGGCTGTTTCAGCAGCTTAGCAGAGAATGACATGCTTGCAGCACTGGTGTGTGCCCTGAATGCTTTTCCCCCTTGGCCTGTTGACTCTTATAGTTGAGTTTGGCAAGAATTTATATGATCAATATTCAGTATGCTAATTCACAACAAAACTATTTTCTGCCACTCCATGACTAATGTTTTTAAGTAGCCTTCGGCCTTTGGCTTGAACTTACCAAAGGACTTTTCAAACTAAAAAAATGTCCACTCTTTTTTTTTTTTTTTTTTTTGATGGTCTCACTCTGTCGCCCAGGCTGGAGTGCAGTTGTGCAATCATGGTTCATTGAAGCCTTGACTTCCTAGGCTCAGGTGATCCTCCTGCCTCAGGCTCCTGAGCAGCTGAGACCACAGGTGCATGCCACCATGCCCAACTAATTTTTATAGAGACACGGTTTTGCAGTGTTGCCCAGGCTGGTCTCAAACTGCTGGGCTCAAGCAATCCACCTACCTTAGCCTCCCAAAGTGCTAGGATTACAGGCATAAGCCAAACATTTAAAGAACTAATACCAATCCTACTCAAAGTATTCTGAAAAATAGAGGAGGAGGCCAGGTGCGGTGGCTCACACCTGTAATCCCAGCACTTTGGGAGGCTGAGGCGGGCAGATCATGAGGTCAGGAGTTCGAGACCAGCCTGACCAACATGGTGAAACCCTGTCTCTACTAAAAATACAAAAATTAGCCGGGTGTGGTGGCATGTGCCTGTAATCCCAGCTACTCAGGAGGCTGAGGCAGGAGAATCACTTGAACCAGGGAGGCAGAGGTTGCAGTGAACTGAGATCACACCACTGCACTCCAGCCTGGGTGAGAGAGGAAGACTCGGCCTCAAGAAAAAAATAATAGAGGAGGAAGGAATACTTTCAAACTCATTCTATGAGGCCAGTGTTACCCAGATACCGAAACCAGGCAAAGACACAGCAAGAAAACTATAGGTCAATATCCCTGATGAATATTCATGCAAACATCCTCAACAAAATACTAGCAACCAAATTCAACAACACATCAAAAAGATAATTTATCATGACCAAGTGGGATTTATCCCAGGGATGCAAGGATAGTTTAACATATGCAAATCAATCAATGTGATACATCATATCAACAGAACGAAGGACAAAAACTATATGATCATTTTAATAATGCTGAAAATGCATTTTATAAAATTCGGCATCCCTTTATGATAAAAAAAACCGAGTATACGAAGAACATACCTCAATATAATAAGAAGCCGTATATGACGGACCCACAACTAGAATACTGAATGGAGAAAAACAGCCTTAAAATCTGGAACAGGACAAAGATGCCCACTGTCACAACTGTTATTCAACATAGTACTTGAAGTCCTAGTGGGAGCAATCAGACAAGAGAAAGAAATAAAGGGCATCCAAACTGGAAAGAAAGAAGTCAAATTATTCTTCTTTGCAGATTGCATGATCGTATATTTGGGAAAAACCTAAAGACTTCACAAAAAACTTAGAACCAATAAATTCAGTAAAGTTGCAGGGTACTAAATCAACATACAAAAATCAGTAGCATTCTCTTCAGGATCACTGAGAGAAAAAAAATAAAAATTAAAATAAAAGCCAACAATCAATAGCATTTCTATATGCTAACAGTGAACAATCTGAAAAAGAAATCAAGAAAGTCCTGTTTATAATAGCTACAAATAAAATAAAATACCTAGGAATTAATTTAACCTAAGAAGTAAGTGAAAGATCTCTACAATGAAAACCATAAACCTTTGATGCAAGAAATTGAAAAGGACAAAAAATGGAAACATATTCCATGTTCATGGATTGGAAGAATAAATATGGTTAAAAATGTGCCTACTACCAAAAGCAACCTACAGATTAAAAGAAATTCCTGTCAAAATACCAAGGACATTCTTCACAGAAATAGAAAAAATAATCCTGAAATTTATATGGAACCACAAAACAGCTGGAATAGCCAACACTATCCTGATCAAAAAGAACAAAACTGGAGGAATCACATTACTTGACTTCAGATTATACTACAGAGCTATAGTAACCAGAACAGCATGGTCCTGGCATAAAAACAGATAAATAGACCACTGGAACAGAATAAAGAACCTAGAAATAAATCTATACATTTACAGTGAACTCATTTTTGACAAAAGTGCCAAGAATGTTTATTGGGCAAAGGACGGTCTTGGGGAAAGGACAATCTTTTTAGTAAATGGTGCTGGGAAAACTGAATATTCATATGCAGGAAAAAGAACCTAGACCCGTATCTCTCACCATATACAAAAATCAAATCAAAATGATTAAAGATTTAAACCCAAGACCTCAAACTATGAAACTACTGAAATAAAACATTGAGAAATGTCTCCAGGACATTGCAGTAGGCAAAGATTTCTTAGGTAATACCCCACAAGCATAGGCAACAAAAGCAAAAATGGACAAATGGGATCACAAGAAGTTAAAAAGGAAACAATCAACACAGTAAAGGAAACTGTCAACAAAGAGACAACCCATAGAATGTGAGAAAACATCTGACAATTGATTAATATCCAGGATATATAAGGAGTTCAAACAACTCTATAGAAAAAAAATCTAATAATCTAATTTTAAAATGGGCAAAAGATCTGAATAGACATTTCTTAAAAGAAGACATACAAATGGCAAACAGACATATAAAAAAGTGCTCAACATCACTGATCATCAGAGAAATGCAAATCAAAACTACAAGGAAATATCACCTTACCTCAATTAAAATAGC
The DNA here is from genome assembly GCF_003255815.1 of Theropithecus gelada. Classification (NCBI taxonomy): domain Eukaryota; kingdom Metazoa; phylum Chordata; class Mammalia; order Primates; family Cercopithecidae; genus Theropithecus; species Theropithecus gelada. The sequence goes on from NC_037687.1 coordinate 11,567,564, forward strand.
TTTTACCCAAAAGATAGGCAGTAACAAATGCTGGTGAGGATGTAGGGAAAAAGGAACCCTTGTACACTGTTAGTGGGAATGTAAATTATTACAACCACTATGGAGAACAGTTTGGAAGTTTCTCATAAAACTATAAATAGAGCTGCCATACAATCCAGCAATCCCACAGCTGGGTGGGATTGGAAATCAGTATATCAAAGAGAAGGAAAGGAAATCAGTGTATCAAAGAGATATCTGCACTCCCATATTTATTTATTACAATAGCAAACACATGGAATTAATCTGAGTGTCCATCAATGATGATTGGATAAAGAAAATATGTTATATATACACAATAGAATACTATTCAGCCACAAAAAGAATGAATTATGTCATTTGCAACAATATGGATGTAACTGAAGGTCATTATGTTAAGTGAAATAAGCCAAGTGCAGAAAGACAAGCTTCACATGTTCTCACTTATTTGTGGGAGCTAAAAATTGCGACAGTTGAACTCATTGAGATAAAGAGTAGAAGAATGATTATCAAAGGCTGAGAAGGGTATAGGGGGTGGGGAATGGGAATGGTTAATTGGTACAAAAAAAAAAGAGCAAAATGAGTAAGACCTAGTATTTGTTAGCACAACAGGGTAACTATAGTAAAAAACAATTTAGTTCTACATTTTAAAATAACTAAAAGTATAATTGGATTGTTTGTAACACAAAGGGTAAATACTTGAGGTGATGACCCCATTTACCCTGATGTGATTATTATGCACCGCATGACTCTTTCAAAATATCTCATGTAACCTATAAATATATACACTTACTATGTACCCACAAAATTAAAAATAAAACAAGAAAGGAAGAGAAAATATTTTAAATTTTATTCATATAAATTTATGTAAGGCCAGGCATGGTGGCTCACCCCTGTAATCCTAGCAGTTTGGGAGGCCAAGGTGGGTGGATTGCCTGAGCTCAGGAGTTCGAGATCAGCCTGGGCAACACGGTGAAACCCTGTCTCTACTAAAATAAAAAAAATTAGCCAGGTGTGGCGCCTGTAGTCCCAGCTACTTGGGAGGCTGAGGCAGGAGACTCGCTTGAACCCGGGCGGCAGAGGTTGCAGTGAGTCGAGACCCCGCAACTGCACTCCAGCCTGGGCAATAAAGCCAGACTCCATCTCCAAAAAAAAAAAAAAAAAAATGTGTAGTACTAGTGTAATTTTGTAACATGGATATATTTGCATAGTGGTGAAGATAGGGCTTTTAGTGTATTCATCACTGGGAAAAAGTACATTGTATTCATTAAGTAATATCTCTGTCCCCTCCCTTCCCACTCCCCACCCTTCTAATTCTCCACTGTCTATTATTTCACACTCTATGTTTATGTGTACACATTACTTAGCTCCCACTTACATGTGAGAACATGCGGTATTTGTCTTTCTGTGTCTGAGTTGTTTCACTTAAGATTGGGCCTCCACTTCTATTCATGTTGCTGCAAAAGATAGAATTTTATTCTTTTTATGGCTGAATAGTATTCTATTGTGTATATATAACACATTTTCTTTATCCAGTCATCTATTCATGGACACTTAGGTTGATTCCATATGTTTGCTATTGTGAATAGTGCTGTGATAAACATACAAGTATAGGTATGTTTTTGAAATAATGATTTCTTGTTTTTTGGGTAGATACCCAATAGTGGGATTGCCAGATCAAAGGGTAGTTCTATTTTTAGTTCTTCGAGAAATCTCTATACTGTTTTCCATAAAGATTGTACTAATTTACATCCCACCAACAGCATATAAACATCCCTTTTCTCTGCATCCTCACCAACATCTGTTATTTTTTTCCCTCTTTTTAATTATAGTCATTCTGACTGGTGTAAGATGAGATCTCATTTTGGCTTTAATTTGCGTTTCTCTGATGATTAGGGATGCTGAGCATGTTTTCATATGCTTGTTAACTATTTGTATATCTTCTTTTGAAAAATGTCAGCTGGGCATGGTGGCTCATGCCTGTATTACCCACACTTTGGGAGGCCAAGGCAGGAGAATTGCTTGAGGCCAGGAGTTTGGGACTAGCCTGGGCAACATAGTGAGACTCTGTCTCTCCCTCTCTCTCTCTCTTTTTTTTTTTTTCCCCGAGATAAAGTCTCACTCTGTTGCCCAGGCTGGAGTGCAGTGGAAGGATCCCAGCTCACTGCAACCTCCGGCTCCTGGGTTCAAGCGATTCTCCTGCCTCAGCCTCCTGAGTAGCTGCGCTTACAGGCGCATGCCATCATGCCTGGCTAATTTTTGTATTTTTAGTAGAGACAGGGTTACACCATGTTGGTCAGGCTTTACTCAAACTCCTGACCTCATGATCTGCCTACCTCAACCTCCCAAATTGCTGGGATTACAGGCGTGAGCCACCACACGCGGCCCAACCATGTCTCTTAAAAAAAAAAAAAAAAAATTAACTGGGTGTCATGACATGTGCCTGTAATCCCAGCTACTCAGAAGGCTGAGGCAGGTGGATCTCTTGAGCCCAGGAATTTGAGTGGCTAATATTGTATCACTGAATTCTAGCTTGGGTGACAGAATGAGACACTGTCTCTGAAAAAAGAAAAGAAAAGAAAGAGAAAGAAAAAGAAAGAAAGAAAGAGAAAAAGGAAAGGAAAAGAAGGAGGAAGGAAGGAAGGGGGAGGGAGGGAGAAAAGAAAGGAAGGAAAAATGTCTATTTATGTCCTTAGACCACTTTTTACCTTTTTTTTTTTTTTTTTTTTTTTTTTTTTGAGACAGACTCTCACCCAGGCTGGAGTGCAGTGGTGTGATCTCAGCTCACTGCAACCTCTGTCTCCCAGGTTCAAGTGATTCTCCTGCCTCAGCCTCTTGAGTAGCTGGGATTACAGGCACCTGCCACCACACCCGGTTGAGTTTTGTATTTTTGGTAGAGACGGGGGTTTCACCATGTTGGCCAGACTGGTCTCGAACTCCTGACTTCAGGTGATCCACCTACCTCAGCCTCTCAAAGTGCTAGGATTACAGGTGTGAGCCACTACGCTCAGCCTTTACCTTTTCTTAATGGGGTTGTTTTTGTTGTTGTTGAGTTGTTTTGAGTTCCTTGTGTATTCTGGATATTAGTATTTTGTAAATGTATAGTTTGCAGTTAATTTCTCCCATTCTTCAGGTTGTTTGTTCGCTTTATTGATTATTTATTTTGCTGTGCAGAAGCTTTTCCATTTACTTAAGTCACATTTGTCTATTTTGTTATTGTTGCCTGTGCTTTTGAGATCTTTTTTTTTTTTTTTTGAACATTTCATCTTTTACTTTTTAGCACCAACAGACTTGATAACAGCCTGATGCTGATCTGACAATGGGTTGACAGCCTTCCCCCACAGGCACTTAAGTCTGCTTAATAACAAGTCCTTTGCTTCTGTCATTCTCCTGGGGGATGGCCTACTGCCCTCCTTTCTGTACAATCTGGGCAAACCGACTGGTGACGGCAAGAGTGGTGTCAATGAAGCGGTCTACACAGCTGGAGAGACAATTTTCAGTGCGAGAGTCTAGGCGATTCCCTGGCTTCTCCACACATTTATCCCAACATAACTCCATGAAGTGATGTACCTGTGCAGTAAACTGCGCCTTCTGCTGTTCGGCGGCCACCAGGCGCTGCAACTCAGCTTCATCAGCTTCACCCAGCTCCGCCATTGTTCGCCTCAGGCTCGCTTTTGAGATCTTAATCAGGCATTTTTTGCCTAGACCAATGTCCAGAAGAGAGTTCCTTAGATTTCCTTCTAGTATTTGTATAGTTTTGGGATTTGCATTTAAGTACATTTTGAATTGACTTTTGTATATGGAGAGAGATCAGGATCCAGCTTCATTCTTTTCCGTATGGCAATCCAATGTTCCCAGCACCGTTTATTGAAACGGGTGTCCTTACCCCCATGCATGTTCCTGTTGACTTTGTAAAAAACCAGTTGGATGTAAATATGTGGATTTAGTTCTAGGTTCTCTATTCTGTTTCATTTATCTCCGTGTACGTTTTTATGCCAGTACCATGCTGATTTGATTGCAATAACCTTGTAGTATAACTTGAAGTTAGGTAATGTGTTGTTGTCAGAGGCATTCAAACCAGAGGGACTCCATTTTGAAGGCTAGGAAATTTAGGCTGGGAATTGCTGGTCCTCATTCCCAGAAAGTTAGGCATACCTAGCCTCTAGATGTTTACGGTTAAGGGAACAAATTAATAATGTTTATTAAACAGACCCGGACTTGGTAGTGTCCAGATATCCCAATATCTGGAGAACAAAGGCATTTCTAATTTTGCTTTAAAGATAATAATATCTGCCGGGCGCGGTGGCTCAAGCCTGTAATCCCAGCACTTTGGGAGGCCGAGATGGGCGGATCACGAGGTCAGCAGATCGAGACCATCCTGGCTAACACAGTGAAACCCCGTCTCTACTAAAAAAAAAAAAAAAAAAAAAAAAAAACTAGCCGGGCGAGGTGGGCGCCTGTAGTCCCAGCTACTCAGGAGGCTGAGGCAGGAGAATGGCGTAAAACCCGGAGGCGGAGCTTGCAGTGAGCTGAGATCCCGCCACTGCACTCCAGCCTGGGCGACAGAGCGAGACTCTGTCTCAAAAAAAAAAAAAAAAAAAGATAATAATATCGATTCTTGCAAAATATAGTAATTAAGAAAATTAATCTTTTATTACGAACCCTTGTAGCACAGCACATCTCCCCATATATACAAGCATTGTACCTAGGGTGGATACGTTCCTTCTCTTACTTACAGAAACGTCCACCTCTTTCTATGGAGTAGCTGTTTTTTCACCACTTTACTTTCTTAATAAACTTGCTTTGACTTTCCACTGCAGACACGCCTTGAACTCTTTCTTGCAGGAAATTAAAAAACCCTCTCTTGGGGTCTGGATTGGGACCCCTGTCCTATAACATTGCCTCCAACTTTGTTCTTTTTGTTTAGGATTGCTTTGGTTATTCGGGCTCTTTTTTGGTTCAGTATGAATTTTAGGATTGTTTTTCCTAATTATGTGAAAACTAACATTGGTATTTTGATAAGGATTGCATTGACTCTGTAGATTGCTTTGGGAAGTACAGTCATTTTAATGATATTAATTCTCTCTGAATAATTAATGAAATTCATTCTTCTGATATTAGTTCTTTCCATAAGCATGAAATGTTTTTTCCATTTGTTTGTATCATCTACAATTCCTTAATCAGTGTTTTATAGATTTTTTTTTTGTAGAGGCCTTTCACCTCCTTGGTGCAATATATTCCTAGGTGGGGCGGGGGTGTTATTTGGTCGCTGTCCTAAGTGGTTTTGCTTTCTCGATTTGGTTCTCAGATAGATTGTTATTGGTGTGTAGAAACACTGCTGACTTTTGTACATTGACTTTGTATCCTGAAACTCCTGAATTAATTTATCTAATCTAAGAGATTTTTGGTGGAGTCTTAAGGATTTTCTAGATGTAAGATTATATATCACTGAACAGGAATAATTTTATTTCCTCTTTTCCAATTTGCATGTCTTTTATTTCTTTCTCTTGCCTGATTGCTCTGACCAGGACTTCCAGTACTAGGGTTGAATAAGAGTGGTGAAAGTAGGCATCCTTATCTTGTTCTACTTTTTATCTTTCAACTATTTCCCCATGCAGTATGATGTTGGCTGTGTGTTTATCATGTGTGGCTTTTGTTATTTTGAGATATGTTCATTTTACACCTACTTTTTTGAATTTTTATCATGAAGGATGCTGAATGTTATCAAGTGTGTTTTCTAAATCTATTGAGATGATCATATGGTTTTTATACTTCATTCTGTTTTTGTGATGTGTTACATATATTAACTTATGTATGTTGGACCATTTTTGCATTGCTGGTATAAAACCTAGTTTATCATGCTGTATTATCTTTTTAAGTGCTGTTGGATTCAGTTTGCTAGGGTTTTGTTGAGGATTTTCACATCTGTGTTCATCAGGGATGTTGGTCTGCAGTTTTGTTGTTGTGTCCTTGTCTATTTTTGGTATTAGGATGATACTGGCCTCATAGAATGACTTAGGGAGATTTCCCTCCTCTGTGATTTTTAGGAACAGTTTCAGGAGTATTAGTATAGTTCTTTTTGTATGTTTTGTAGGATTTTTTCCATGTTAATTTTTAAATTTTTATTTTTTTGCTTAGAGATGGGGTCTTGTTATGTTGGCCAGCGTGGTCTCAAACTCCTGACCTCAAGCAATCCTCCTGTCTCAGGCTCCACAGTGCTATGACTACAGGCATGAGCCACCACATCTGGCCTGTTTGCTAGGATTTAGGTATAAATCCATCTGGCCCAGAGCTTTCATTTCTGGGAAATTTTTTATGGCTGATTTAATATTGCTGCTTATTATTGGTCTATTCAGGATACCTGTTTCTTCCTGGTTCAATCTTGGAAGGTTATACGTTTCAAAAAAAAAAACCTATAGGTTTTCTAGGTTGTGAGCATATAGTTGTTCTTAGTCTCCGAAGGTATTTCTGTGGTATTGGTGTAATGTCCTCTTTTTCATTTCTGGTTTTGTTCCTTTGAATCTTCTTTTTTTCTTGGTTCATCTAGCCAGAAGTTTATTACTTTTGTTGATATTTTCAAAGAACCAACTTTTTGTTTTGTTGATCATTTATGTTGCTTTTTAGTCTTGGTTTTGTTTAATTCTGCTTTGATCTTTGTTATTTCTTTTTTTTTTTTCCTGCTAACTTTGGATTTGTTTCGTTCTTGTTTTCCTAGTTCCATGGGGGTACCATGTTAGGTTGTTAATTTGTGATCTTTCTAGTTTTTTGACATAGGCATATAATTCTATAAACTTCCCTCTTAGCATGACTTTTCCTATATCCCAGAGGTTTTGATATGTTGTGTTGCCATTTTTGTTCGTGTCAAACACAATTTTTATTTTCTGTTTTTATTTTTTCTTTGACTCAGAGATCATTCAGGAGCACATTGTTTAATTTCCATGCATTTATATAGTTTTCAAAGTTCCTCTTGTATTGATTTTTAGTTTTATTCAGCGGTCAGAGAAGATGCTTGAAATGATTTTGACTTTAAAATTTGTCAAGACTAGTTTTGTGGCCTAACATATGGTCTATCTTGGAGAATGTTTCATGTACTTATGAGAAGAACGTATATTCTGAAATCGTTGGGTTCTGTAAATGTCTGTTAGCTTCATTTGGTCCAAAGTCCAACTTAAGTCCAATTTTTTTGTTGATTGTCTGTCTTGATGATATATCAAGATGTATCAGTAGGCCGGGCGCAGTGGCTCATGCCTGTAATCCTAGCACTTTAGGAGGCCGAGGCGGGCAGATCACAAGGTCAGGAGATCGAGACCATCCTGGCTAACACGGTGAAACCCTGTCTCTACTAAAAATACAAAAAATTAGCCGGGCGTGGTGGAGGGTGCCTGTAATCCCAGCTACTCGGGAGGCTGAGGCAGGAGAATGGCGTGAACCCGGGAGATGGAGGTTGCAGTGAGCTGAGATCGCACCACTGCACCCCAGCCTGGGCGATAGAGCAAGACTCCGTCTCAAAAAAAAAAAAAAAAGATGTATCAGTAATCCCAACACTTTGGGAGGCCAAGATGGGTGGATCACTTAAGGTCAGGAGTTCGAGCACAGCCTGGCCAACATGGTGAAATCCCATCTCTACCAAAAATACAAAAATTAGCTGGGCATGGTGGCAGGCGCCTGTAATCCCAGCTACTTGGGAGGCTGAGGCATGATAATCACTTGAACCTGGGAGGCGGAGGTTGCAGTGCACCGAGATCTCGCCACTGCACCCTAGCCTGGGTGATAAGTGACATTCGGTCTCAAAAAACAAAACAAAATAAAACAAAAAAACAACAACAAAAAAATCAAATCCTGATTCAATTCAGAAATCATTAACTAAGCATAAAGTTATATTTAAAGCATTGGGCTGGAATTTCAGGGGCATGGAGGAGACACAGGTCTTTTAGGGAGTTTAGAATGAGAGAGGAAGAATATACATTTACAAATAATTATAATTAAAGACAACGTGCCACCAGGCATGGTCGCTCATGCCTGTAATCCCAGCACTTTGGGAGGCCGAGGCGGGCAGATCACTTGAGGTCAGAAGTTCAAGACCAGTCTGGCCAACATGGTGAAACCCCTTTCTACTAAAATACAAAAATTAGCTGGGCATGGTGTCATGCACCAGTAATCCCAGCTACTCTGGAGGCTGAGGCAGAAGAATCCCTTGAGCCTGGGAGGCAGAGTTGCAGTGAGCCGAGATTGCACCACTGCACTCCAGCCTGGGTGACAGAACGAGACTCTGTTTCAAAATAATAATAATAAAGACGGTATGTGAGGAAAGGGCAATAACAGTGCCCCAGCAAAAAGTTACAGAGATACAAAGATGAAACTAATTCTGGAGATAGTTGACTGGAAAAAGTGAGGTAAGAAAGGCTTCAAGGGCCGGGCGCGGTGGCTCAAGCCTGTAATCCCAGCACTTTGGGAGGCCGAGGCGGGCGGATCACAAGGTCAGGAGATCGAGACCATCCTGGCTAACACCGTGAAACCCCGTCTCTACTAAAAAAATACAAAAAACTAGCTGGGCGTGGTGGTGGGCGCCTGTAGTCCCAGCTACTTGGGAGGCTGAGGCAGGAGAATGGCGTGAACCCGGGGGGCGGAGCTTGCAGTGAGCCGAGATTGCGCCACTGCACTCCAGCCTGGGGCACAGAGCAAGACTCCGTCTCAAAAAAAAAAAAAAAAGAAAGGCTTCAAGAAGGAGAATAAATTTTTTGTTAGATTGAAGGCAGAGTTGAATTTGAGAGTTGAATGCTTGAGTAGCAAGGAAGGGCATTCTACCGAAGAGAATAGGAACAAAATGAAAATGTAGAGACTGAAAAATGTAGGGTTAAGTTGGAGAAAAGGCTGTAAGGAGATATTAATAGAGTGAGAAGTGAAGAATAAGTCTAAAGAAACCCAGGTTTGGTCAAGTCATACAGGATCTTGGATGCTGGCCTATGTAGGTAATGAGAGCCATTAAACATCTTTCAGCGAGAAGTAAAATAATCAGAATTGTAACTTTAAAAGTCTTTGGGTCAGGCATAGTGCCTCACATCTACAACCCCAGCCCTTTGGGAGGCCAAGATGGGAGGATTGCTTGAGTCTAGGAGTTTAAGACCAACCTGGGCAACATAGTGAGACCTGGCCTCTACAAAAAATAAATAATTAGCCAGTCTTGGTGGCATGTGGCTGTAGTCCCAGCTACTCAGGAGGCTGAGGTGGGAGGATTGCTTGAGTCCAGAAGGTGAAAGCTGCAGTGAGCCATGATTATGCCATTGCACTTAGCCTGTCTTTAAAAAAACAAAAAAAAGTATTCATCGGGTTTCTTTGTTACCTCCTCTTATAGAACCAAATTCTTTTCTTTCAGAGCATTCAGTTTACAATCATACATTCATTGGTTGCCTTTCCCACTAGACTACAAATCCCAACAGAACAGCAACCATGACTGGCCTGACACATAAGTGTTCAATAAATATTAGCTAAGAATAAATAAAAATTATAATAATGTAGCAGCAGTATATATGATAGCATGGAATACAGAAAGTAGCATTAACTATGAGGTTATTGCACCATATGGAAGATGATGACCTGAACTACATCATAAAAAACGAGGCTTAGGCCGGGCATGGTGGTTCATGCCTGTAATCCCAGCACTTTGGGAGGCCGAGGTAGGCAGATTGCCTGAGCTCAAGAGTTCAAGACCACTGTAGGCAACATGGTGAAACCCCGTCTCTGCTGAAATACAAAAAAATTAGCCAGGCACTGTGGTGCCTGCCTGTAGTCCCAGCTACTTGGGAGGCTGAGGCATGAGAATCACTTGAGCCCTGGAAGTGGGCACTGAGTGGAGATCACACCACTGCACTCCAGCTTGGGCTACAGAGTGAAACTCCTTCTTAAAAAAAACGAAAAACAAAAACAAACAAACAAACAAAACGGTGCTTAAATGTCAAGATATACAATTTAGTGAATGACTACATGAGGTGGTAAGGAAGAAAGAAGAATAAAATATGAGTCCAGAGTTTTGAGCCCACAGCAACTAAAGAAGAGTAATTCTTAGGAGAGAAAAAGGTAGGAAGGCTTCAGAAATTATGGAAGTACATTTTAATGCAGATGTCAGGCCAGGTGCAGTGGCTCAAGCCTGTAATCCCAGCACTTTGGGAGGCCAAGGCAGGTGGATCACGAGGTCAGGAGTTCGAGATCAGCCTGGCCAACAAGGGTGAAACCCCATCTCTACTAAAAATGCAAAAAATTAGCTGGGTGTGGTGGCACGCAACTGTAGTCCCAGCTACTGGGGAGGCTGAGACAGAAGAATCGCTTGAACCAGGGAGGCAGAGGTTGCAGTGAGCCAAGATTGCGCCACTGCACTCAAGCCTGGCAACAGAGCAAGACTCTGTCAAAAAAAGATTAAAAAAAAAAAGCAGATATCAAATATAAAAAAATTCCAGGCCAGGCATAGAAGCTCATGCCTATAATTCCAGCACTTTGGGAGGCTGAGATGGGAGGACCACTTGAGGCCAGGAGATCAAGGTTACAGTGAGCTGTGATCATACCACCGCACTCTAGCTTGGACAACAAAGTGAGACCTTGTCTCTAAAAGAAAGAAAGAAAATAACTTCACTTCCGTGTATACTTTTTGGATTCATATACCTCATAATCTTCACAATTCCATTCCTGTTCTTGTACTTCCATTTCTGATAGCCGTCTTTAGGATTTTGCTCTAGGAGCATCAGTTCCAGAAAAAAAAAAAAAAAATCAAAAAACTAAATCCTGGGATTCACTGAAAATTTCAGCACCTGTAACTGAAGTTTATAAGGTATATTCTTGAATATCCACTTAGGCTCACATGAATGAAAGTTCATCCCAACCAGACTCAAACTGCCTAGGAATGTTGCTAGGACTATTGCTGGTAACATACCAAAAGCCCATTGGCTGTACTTTTTTGTAAGTAGTGTAAGATACAATAAATCTTTCTGAGTTTCTCTTCATAGAGTTTAGCCTGTTAACTTCCTCATCCTTTGTTCTCAAACTCAACTTTCTTATTCTTCCTTGCCCCTAGTTACCATAAACAGCCTACTCCATTCCCATCAGCTCTAATCAATAACTCACATCTGTTCCCTTGGTTACCTGTACCCATTATTCCCCTGAAACTGCGTGTCTCACACGCTCCACCTCTGTACCTCACATCCCCCTCCCCTTCTATATTTAGGAAAATATGTACAAGTAGCCAATTGGGTCAGCTCAGATTGTGCAGTCCTACTCCCAGCCCATGTGGGAGTAACACAGAGGCAGGGACTGCGTTAAGGATAAAACCCCCCTGGTCTCCTTTATTTTCTGTACACTTGTGATCTTAATTGACGCGAGTGACACCATAATAATAAGGCAAAAATAAATTGCCTTGCTGAGAGGGTTAAACTTTTGCCTGCATGCTGGTTTTACTTTGCAGCACCGAGTATTTATTCCTGGAGCATTTTATATCCAACAGTAGGATAGAAGACACATTGCTGCCTTCCTCTACAAATACTGAACTACAGTCTAAGAAACTATAGGCACCAGAATGCAATGCAGCACCAGCATGCATGTCTAATTGCAGGATCTGAATTTCATTCTGTGGTTTGGTTTCCAAAGATTTCACAACACCTACTATGGCCAAGTTCCAATCCATTTCCCTATACTCCACTTGACACTGTCTCACTACTATCTCACTACCTGCAAAAACAACTGTTTTTTTTTTTTTTTTTTAAATTTATTTATTATTATTATACTTTAAGTTGTAGGGTACATGTGCATAACGTGCAGGTTTGTTACATATGTATACTTGTGCCATGTTGGTCTGCTGCACCCATCAACTCGTCATTTACATCAGGTATAACTCCCAATGCAATCCCTCCCCCCTCCCCCCTCCCCAAAAAACAACTGTTTTTAATAGAAACCTTTCAAAAATCTGACATTCTGGTGGAGCACTTCCCAAAATAAGCTTTAGATTGGCCGGGCACGGTGGCTCATGCCTATAATCCCAGCACTTTGGGAGGCCGAGGCGGGTGGATCACGAGGTCAGGAGATCGAGACCATCCTGGCTAACACAGTGAAACCCCGTCTCTACTAAAAATATGAAAAAATTAGCCGGGTGTAGTGGCAGGCTCCTGTAGTCCCAGCTACTCAGGAGGCTGAGGCAGGAGAATGGTGTGAACCCGGGAGGCGGAGCTTGCAGTGAGTGGAGATCGCGCCACTGCACTCCAGCCTGGGTGACAGAGCGAGACTCTGTCTCAAAAAAAAAAAAACTTTGGATTACCTGAAAATTAGTAATGTGTGACAATTGACTGGGAAGAAAAGCAAAGGACTCCCAGGATTTCTTTTTTTTTTTTTAAGAAATGGGGTATCGCTCTGTTGCCCAGGTTGAAGCACAGTGGCGAGATCATAGGTCACTGAAGCCTTGAACTCCTGGGCTCAAGATCTTCCCACCTCAGCCTCCCAAGTAGCTGGGACTACAGGTTCAGGACACCATGCACTGTTAAGTTTTAAATTTTTATTAGAGAGGAGGTCTGGCTATGTTGCCCAGGATGATGAACTCATGGGCTCAAGCAATCCTCACACTTCAACCTCCAAAAGTGTTGGGATTATAGGCGTGAGCCACCGCACCCTGCCTGGAAGTCTTTTAATTCACTTCAATTATCTTAGAATTTTCCTTCTCCACTTTATACATAAACACAGTGGAAATGAGGGTGTTTGTCTCAGGTAACCGATCAAGGAGGTGAGTAACCTGCAAGGAGCAGCAGAGCCTAAGGCCAGTGAATCCCCTCTGAGGCCAGTCTGGAGCCTGCAGAGGGAGGTAAAGGGAGTTCCCCTGGGTGTTTCCTGGGCAGCCTGCCCTCCTCTGCGGGTGGCCTCCAGCTGCCCAGAACAACTGCAGAAGGAATGTGGATCCTGAGAAGCTACAGAGCTCTGGAAAGCAGGAGACTCACATGCAGATGCACTTTGTGTAGGGGGTTGAGGGGGAGGTTCTGTCCTTTCTGGGGTTGTACCTAGAGCCTAGGGATGTTTTGTGGGGGCAGTGTTTGCTTTTTACATGCAAAGTGGCCCGGCGGCAGACTGTTATTTGTACATACAAAGACAATCTGTGAAGGTCAGGTTCAGTAAGACTTGTCTGACATTGAAATGAGACCACCACTTCCCCTGCTGTCTTTCCCAGCTTCTCCTCTACCTTCTCTTTCCTAGTTTATAAGACAGGAAGAAAAGGAGAAAGCAAAAAGTTGAAAAGAAACAGAAGTGAAATAAATAGACGACCTTGGTGCCACCACCCGGCCCTGGTGGTTAAAATAATAATAATAATAATAATATTAACCCTTGACCAAAACTACTTGTGTTATCTGTAAATTCCAGACATTGTATGAGAAAGCACTGTAAAACTTTCTGTTCTGTAAGCTGATGCATGTAGCCCCCAGTCACGTTCCTCACGCTTGCTTGATCTATTATGACCCTTTCACGTAGACCCTTTAGAATTGTAAGCCCTTAAAAGGGCTAGGAATTTCTTTTTTGGGGAGCACGGCTCTTAAGATGTGAGTCTACTGATGCTCCTGGCTGATTAAAAACGTCTTCCTTCTTTAATCCTGTGTCTGAGGAGTTTTGTCTGCGGCTTGTCCTGCTACATTTCTTGGTTCCTTGACCAGGAAGCGAAGTGATTAACAGACGGTCGAGGCAGCCCCTTAGGTGGCTTAGGCCTGCCCTGTGAAGCATCCCTCCAGCCAGCTTGAGCGACACGGATCCTGGGAGCACTCCCTGATAGGCAGTTGCCCCGGTGGAACGCCTCATCAGAGCAGTGCACAGCAGGCCCCCGCAGAGGATCAACGCAGTGGCTGAAAACCGGGAAGGAACTGGCACTTTAAGTCCAGACATTTGAAACTTGGTAGGACTGATCTTTGGAACTTGCCCACTCCATTTCAGTGGAAGCGTGGCCTGATCACCCACGGTGTGCCTGTACCGCCACTTTGGTTTTTGTTTTTGACTTAACTTGAATTGCTTGATACTTTGGTTTTGGTTTTGACCTTGCTTAAATTTCTGGATACTCTGATTTTGGTTTTGATTCTGGTTTGGTGTAAACTGAAAAAGTGTGTGTGTGCCCTTTTTACCCCTTCTTTGTTCTGTGGTGTGCGTGTGGTGTGAGCATGATGTTTTGTCTCGAGGAAACTTAGGTCAGATACAAAATAAGCCCACTCCACTAGGAACTATGTTAAAAAATTTTAAGAAGAGATTTAATGGAGACTATGGGGTTACTATGACACCAGGGAAACTTAGAACTTTGTGTGAAATAGATTGGCCAGCATTAGAAGTAGGTTGGCCATCAGAAGGAAGTCTGGACAGGTCCCTTGTTTCTAAGGTATAGCACAAGGTAACTGGTAAGTCAGGACACTCAGACCAGTTCCCATACATAGACACTTGGTTACAGCTGGTGTTAGACGCCCCCCTCAACAGTGACTAGGAGGGCAGGCAGCAGCAGTGCTAGTAGCAAAGGGACAGATAGCCAAGGAAGGATCCCATTCCACCAGCCAAGGGAAATCAACTCCTGAAGTTCTGTTCAACCCAACATCAGAAGACCCATTGCAGGAGACGGCACCAGTGATCCCAGTGGTGCCCTCCCCTTACCAGGGAGACAGGCTCCCCACTCTTGAGCCCACAGTGCTTGTGCATCTGCAAGACAAGCATATCCCTAGGCCACCAGGAGTAGACAAAAGAGGAGGTGAAGCCTCGGGAGAAACCCCTCCCTTGGCAGCTTGTTTAGGACCTAAAACTGGGATACAAATGCCCTTGAGAGAGCAGCAGTATACTGGGATAGATGAGGATGGGCACATGGTGGAGAGGTGTGTTTTTGGGTACCAGCCCTTCACCTCTGCCGACCTTCTCAACTGGAAAAACAATACCCCTTCCTATACTGAAAAGCCACAAGCTCAAATTGATTTGCTCCAAACTATTGTCCAGACCCATAACCCCACTTGGGCTGATTGCCACCAGCTGCTCATGTTCCTCTTTAACACAGATGAAAGGCGGAGAGTGCTCCAAGCAGCAACTAAGTGGCTAGAGGAACATGCACTGGCTGATTACCAAAACCCCCAAGAGTATGTAAGCACCCACTTCCCAGGAACCAACCCCCAGTGGGACCTAAATGAAAGAGAGGGTGTGCAAAGGCTAAACTGATACAGGGAAGCTCTCTTGGAAGGATTAAAGAGGGGAGCCCAGAAGGCCACAAACATTAACAAGGTCTCTGAGGTTATTCAGGGAAAAGAAGAAAGTCCAGCACAATTCTGTGAGAGACTGTGTGAGGCCTATCATATTCCCTTTGATCCCGATAGCCCTGAAAATCAGTGCACGATTAACATGGCAGACATTAGAAGAAAACTGCAGAAACAGGCTGGGTTTGCAGGCATGAGTACCTCACAGTTATTAGAAATAGCTAACCAGGTGTTTGTAAACAGGGATGCACTAAGCCATAAGGAAAACTGCAAAGAAAATGAACGTCAGGCCCAGTGAAATGCCGACCTGTTAGCTGCAGCAACCAGAGGGGTCCCCCCAAAGAGGCAAGGGAAGAGGGGTCCCGGGAAAGAAACTCAGCCTGGCTGTCAGAGTCTGCAGCTTAACCAGTGTGCTTATTGTAAAGAAATAGGACATTGGAAGGACAAATGCCGTCAGCTAAAAAGAAAACAAGGTGACTCAGAGCAGGAGGTCCCAGACAAGGAGGAAGGGGCCCTGCTCAACCTGGCCGAAGGGTTATTGGACTGAGGGGGACCGGGCTCAAATGCCCCCAAAGAGTCTATGGCCAGGATGACAGTCAGGGTTAAAGACATTGATTTCCTTGTAGATAACGGGGCTGAACATTCGGTAGTAACCACTCCGGTCGCCCCCTTATCCAAAAAGACTGTTGACATAATCGAAGCCACCGGGGTTTTAGCAAAGCAAGCCTTCTGCTTGCCCTGGACTTGTACTGTAGGAGGACATAAAGTGATTCATCAGTTTTTGCACATGCCTGACTGTCCCTTGCCCTTGTTGCGAAGGCACTTGCTTAGCAAGCTGAGAGCTACTATCTCTTTTACAGAGCATGGCTCTTTGCGGCTAAAGTTACCTGGGACATGAGTCATTCTGACCCTTACGGTCCCCTGAGAGGAGGAATGGAGACTTTTCTTAACTGAGCCAGGCCAAGAGATAACACCAGCTCTGGCTAAGCGGTGGCCAAGAGTGTAGGCGGAAGACAACCAACTGTCCAGGGCTGGCAGTCAAGCAAGCCCCCGTACTTATAGAAGTTAAGCCTGGGGCCCAGCCGGTTAGGCAAAAACAGTACCCGGTCCCCCAGAGAAGCTCTTAAAGGTATCCAGATCCATCTCAAATGCCTAAGAACCTTTGGAATTACAGTTCCTTGTCAGTCTCCACGGAACACTCCCCTCCTGCCTGTCCCCAAGCCAGGGACCAAGGACTACAGGCCGGTACAGGATTTGTGCTTGGTTAATCAAGCTACAGTGACTTTACATCCAACAGTACCTAACCCGTACACATTGTTGGGGTTGCTGCCAGCTGAGGACACCTGGTTCACTTGCTTGGACCTGAAAGATGCTTTCTTTAGCATCAGATTAGCTTGTAAGAGCCAGAAGCTGTTTGCCTTTCAGTGGGAAGATCCGGAGTCAGGTGTCACTACTCAGTACACTTGGACCCGGCTTCCCCAAGGGTTCAAGAACTCCCCCACCGTCTTCGGGGAGACCCTGGCTCGAGACCTCCAGAAGTTTCCACCAGAGACCTAGGCTGCGTGTCGCTCCAGTACATTGATGACCTTCTCCTGGGACACCCCATGGCAATCGGATGCGCCAAGGGAACGGACGCCCTACTCCAGCACCTGGAGGACTGTGGGTATAAGGTGTCCAACAAAAAAGCTCGAGATCTGCCGACAGCAGGTACGTTACTTAGGATTTACTATCCGATAGGGGGAGCGCAGCCTGAAATCAGAAAAAAAGCAGGTCATTTGCAATCTACCAGAGCCTAAGACCAGAAGGCAGGTGAAAGAATTCTTAGGAGCTGTGGGGTTTTACAGACTGTGGATCCCAAACTTTGCAGTATTAGCCAAGTCTTTGTACGAGGTCACCAAAGGTGGGGACCAAGAACCTTTTGAATGGGGATCCCAACAACAGCAAGCCTTTCATGAGTTAAAGGAAAAACGTACGTCAGCTCCAGCCCTGAGGCTACCAGATCTGACAAAGCCTTTTACATTGTATGTGTCAAAAAAAAAAAAAAAAAAAAGGCAGTTGGAGTTTTAACCCAAACTGTGGGGCCCTGGCGGAGGCCTGTGGCCTACCTCTATAAACAACTAGACGGGTTTTCTGAAGGATGGCCCCCGTGTTTGAGGGCCTTGGCAGCAACTGCCCTGCTAGTACAAGAAGCAGATAAGCTGACTCTTGGGCAAAACCTGAACATTAAGGCCCCCCATGCTGTGGTGACTTTAACGAATTCTAAAGGACCTCATTGGCTAATGAATGCTAGACTCACCAAGTACCGAAGTTTGCTCTGTGAAAATCCCCGTATAACCATTGAAATTTGTAACACCCTGAACCCCGCCACCTTGCTCCCGGTATCAGAGAGCCTGTCAAGCATGACTGTGTAGAAGTGTTGGACTCAGTTTACTCTAGCAGACCTGACTTCCGGGACCAGCCTTAAGCATCAGTAGACTGGGAACTATACATGGATGACAGCAGCTTCATCAACCCACAAGGACAGAGATGTGCAGGGTATGCAGTGGTAACCCTGGACACTGTTGTTGGAGCCAGATTGTTGCCCCAGGGCTCTTCAGCCCAGAAAGCTGAACTCATTGCTTTAATTCAGGCCTTACAACTCAGTGAAGGTAAGACTAAACATTTACACTGACTCTCGGTGTGCCTTTTTAACCCTTCAAGTACATGAAGCATTATATATATATAAAAAGGGCCTATTGAACTCTGAAGGAAAGGACATAAAATATCAACAAGAAATCTTACAATTATTAGAAGCAGTATGGAAACCCCACAAGGTGGCAGTTATGCATTGCAGAGGACACCAGCGAGCTTCCACCTTGTTGGGTTTGAGGAATTCGTGCGCCGACGGGGAGACTCGAAGAGCAGCATCTGCCCCTTTCCAGGCATCAGTCACAGCCCCCCTCCTCCGTCAAGCACCTGATCTGGTACCTACTTACTCTAAAGAAGAAAAGAACTTTCTCCAGGCAGAAAGAGAACAGATGATGAAGGAAGAATGGATTCGGTTACCAGATAGAAAAGTAGCTGTGCCACAGCTCCTGGGAGCTGCAGTTGTACTGGCTGTGCATGAAATCACCCATCTAGGTCAGAAGTCACTTGAAAAGTTGTTAGGCCGGTATTTCTACATTTGCATTTGTCAGCCCTTGCCAAAAGGGTGACACAGCGGTGTGTTACCTGCCGACAGCATAACGCGAGGCAAGGTCCAGCCGTTCCGCCCGGCATACAAGCTTATGGAGCAGCCCCCCTCGAAGATCTCCAGGTGGACTTGACAGAGATGCCAAAGTGTGGAGGTAACAAGTATTTACTAGTTCTTGTGTGTACCTACTCTGGGTGGGTGGAGGCTTATCCAACATGAACTGAGAAAGGTCGTGAAGTAACCCGTGTGCTTCTTCAAGATCTTATTCCTAGATTTGGACTGCCCTTATGGATCGGCTCAGATAACCAGCCAAAGTTTGTGGCTGACTTGCTACAGAAGACGGCAATGGTATTGAGTGAGGATCACATGGATATTGAATGCCGCCTACCGGACTCAGAGTTCCGGAAAGGTGGAGCGGATGAATCGGACTATCAAAAATAGTTTAAGGAAAGTATGTCAGGAAACAGGATTAAAATGGATACAGGCTCTCCCTATGGTATTATTTAAAATTAGATGTACCCCTGCTAAAAGAACAGGATATTCCCCTTATGAAATATTATATCATAGGTCCCCTCCCATATTGCAGGGACTTCCAGGCACTCCCCGAGAGTTAGGTGAAATTGACTTACAGTGACAGCTACAGGCTTTAGGAAAAATTACACAAACAATCTCAGCCTAGGTAAATGAGAGATGCCCTGTTAGCTTATTCTCCCCAGTTCACCCTTTCTCCCCAGATGATCGAGTGTGGATCAAGGACCGGAACGTAGCCTCTTTGTGCCCACGGTGGAAAGGACCCTAGACAGTCGTCCTGACCACTCCCACCGCTGTGAAGGTAGAGGGAATCCCAGCCTGGATCCACCACAGCTGTGTAAAACCTGCAGCGCCTGAAACCTGGGAGGCAAGACCAAACCCGGACAACCCTTGCAGAGTGACCCTGAAGAAGATGACAAGCCCTGCTCCAGTCACACCCGGAAGCTGACTGGTCCACGCACCTCCAAAGCATGAGAAAGCTCATTGTGAAATTCATTTTTCTTAAATTTTGGACTTATGGCCGGGCACGGTGGCTCACGCCTGTAATCCCAGCACTTTGGGAGGCCGAGGCGGGCGGATCACGAGGTCAGGAGGTCGAGACCATCCTGGCTAACATGGTGAAACCCCGTCTCTACTAAAAATGCAAAAAATTAGCCGGGCGAGGCGGCGGGCGCCTGTAGTCCCAGCTACTCGGGAGGCTGAGGCAGGAGAATGGCGTGAACCCGGGAGGCGGAGCTTGCAGTGAGCCGAGATCGCGCCACTGCACTCCAGCCTGGGCGACTAAGCGAGACTCTGTCTCAAAAAAAAAAAAAAAAAAAAAAAAAAAATTTGGACTTATACAGTAAGGGCTTCAACTGACCTTACTCAAACTAAGGACTGTTCCCAGTGTATTCATGAGGTCACTGAGGTAAGACAGCAAATTAAAACAATATTTCTGTTCTATAGTTATTATGAATGTATTCGAATGTTAAAAGAAACTTGTTTGTATAATGGCACTCAGTACAAGGTATGTAGCACGGGAAATGACCAACCTGATGTGCGTTATAACCCATCTGAGGCCCCTGCAACCACGGTTTTTGAAATAAGATTAAGAACTGGCCTTTTCCTCGGTGATACAAGTAAAACAATAACTAGAACAGAAGAAAAAGGAATCCCCAAACAAGTAACTTTAAGATTTGATGCTTGTGCAGCCATTAATAGTAACAAGCTAGGAACAGGATGTGGTTCTCTTAACTGGGAAAGGAGCCACAGAGTAGAAAATAAATATGTTTGTCATGAGTCAGAGGTTTGTGAAAATTGTGCCTTTTGGCCATGTGTTATTTAGGCTACTTAGAAAAAGAACAAAAAGGACCCGGTTCATCTTCAGAAAGGGGAAGCCAACCCCTCCTGTGCTGCCGGTCACTGTAACCCACCGGAACTCATAATCACCCATCCCCTAGATCCCCGCCAACCCCTCCTGTGCTGCCGGTCACTGTAACCCACTAGAACTCATAATTACCCATCCCCTAGATCCCCGCTAGAAAAAGGGAGAACGTGTAACTCTAGGGATCCATAAGACAGGGTTAAACCCCCAAGTTGCCATTTTAGTCCGAAGGGAGGTCTACAAGCGCTCTCCCAAACCAGTATTTCAAACCTTTTATGATGAGCTGAATCTGCCAGCCCCAGAACTTCCGAAAAAGACAAAAAATTTGTTTCTTCAATTAGCAGAAAGTGTAGCTCATTCCCTTAATGTTACTTCTTGTTATGTATGTGGGGGAACCACTACTGGAGATCGATGGCCTCAGGAAACCTGAGAGTTGGTGCCCAGGGATCCAGCTCCTGATATAATTCCAGTTCAGAAGGCCTAAGCTAGCAACTTCTGGGTCCTAAAAACCTCAATTATTGGACAATACTATATAGCTAGAGAAGGAAAAGACTTCATCATCCCTGTAAGAAACCTTAATTGTATAGGACAGAAGTTGTACAAACAGCACAACAAAGACAATTACTTAATGGGGCCTAAACCACACTGAAAAGAACCCATTTAGTAAATTTTCTAAATTAAAAACTGCCTGGGCTCATCCAGAATCTCATCAGGACTGGACGGCTCCCGCTGGACTATACTGGATATGTGGGCACAGAGCCTACATTCGGTTACCTAATAAATAGGCAAGTAGTGGTGTTATTGGCACTATTAAGTCGTCCTTTTTCTTATTACCTGTAAAAATGGGTGAGCATCTAGGTTTCTCTGTCTATGCCTCCCGAAAAAGGAGAAGCACAGTTATAGAAAACTGAAAAGATGAGTGGCCCCCTGAAAGTATCCTACAGTATTATGGGTCTGCCACATAGGCACAAGATGGCTCATAGGGATACCGAACCCCCATCTACATGCTCAATAGGATCATACGGTTGCAGGCCTTCTTAGAAATAATTACTAATGAAACTGGCAGAGCTTTGACTGTTTTAGCTTGGCAGGAAACCCAAATGAGGAATGCTATCTATCAGAATAGACTGGCCTTAGACTACTTGCTAGCAGCTAAAGGAGTCTGTGGAAAATTTAACTTAACCAATTGCTGCCTACAAATAGATGATCAAGGACAGGTGGTTGAAAACATAGTCAGGGACATGACAAAGTTGGCACGTGTGCCTATACAGGTTTGGCACGAATTTGATCCTAGGTCTTTATTTAAAAAATAGTTTCCAGCTATAAGAAGATTTAAAACCCTCATTGTAAGTGTATTGCTACTAATAGGAACTTGCTTACTGCTCCCCTGTGTATTACCCTTACTTTTTCAAATGATAAATATGTTTTGTTGCTACCTTAGTTCATAGACAACTTCAGCACACGTGTATTACATGCATCACGATCAGTCTATCTTGCAAAAAGACTCTAAAAGAAAAAAGTGACAACTCCCACTAAAAAGTGAAAATTCTCAAAAGGGGGACATATGAAATGAGACCACCACTTCTCCTGTTGTCCCTCCCAGCTTCTCCCCTACCTCCCCTTTCTTTGTTTATAATATAGACAGGAAAAAAAGGAGAAAGCAAGAAGTTGAAAAGAAACAGAAGTAAAATAAATAGCTAGAAGACCTTGGTGCCAGCCCTGGCCCTAGTGGTTAAAATAATAATAATAATAATAATAATAATAATATTAACCCCTGACCAAAACTACTTGTGTTATCTGTAAATTCTAGACATTGTATGAGAAAGCACTGTAAAACTTTTTGTTCTGTTAGCTGATGCATGTAGCCCCCAGTCACGTTCCTCACGCTTGCTTGATCTATTATGACCCTTTCACATAGACCCCTTAGAGTTGTAAGCCCTTAAAAGGGCTAGGAATTTCTTCTTCGGGGAGCTTGGCTCTTTAAGACGTGAGTCTGCGGACGCTCCTGGCCTAATAAAAAACTCTTCCTTCTTTAATCCGGTGTCTGAGTTTTATCTGCGGCTGGTCCTGCTACAACGTGTCACCTGGAGAAAGGGTTTATGAAGGTAGTAGTTTACTTAGGTTAGAAGCTTAAACTGACCCCAGGTAAGAACTTCTGGTGAAAATGAAGTCTGGGAGGAGGAAGCGGTTCCAAGTTGGGGGGGGGGGGGCGGGGGGAGTATAAGGAAGTCTTATCCCCAGTTCCCGCCGTAGAGGACAGCTGCCTCTCCCTCTTGGTGAAGTCTTGCCTGGCCTGGCCTGGGTTTCCTTCCTGCTCTGAGGTAAAGGAATGACTCCATTGAACACTGAGTCTGGAATTCCCTGCACAGATTTCTGACAGATCGAGGAAGCTAACAGTGCCCCTTCTAACAATAAGTAGCAAGTTTGGCTGAAATGCAGATATCCAATGACCAGGGCGCAGGGAGTGAGCTGAGCCTTAAGAAGGCTGTAGCTAGGACCAATCAGCCGGGCTCTTCAGGGCTCCGTTACCCAGGGCTTCCCCTGTCATTCAGGGCCGGGGGGCGGAGCCTGGGACCCCATCCAATCAGGGGCCCTCGGGCGGGGCCCTGCCAACTGTCAATCCGGGGAAGGAGGAGGCGGCACTCGGAGTCTCAGTACTCCTTTGCTGCTGGGGTCCGTTGCGCTCGGCATCCAGTTCTGGGTGCACCGAGAGGCTCCAGGTGCCTCCGCCACGGCTCCTGTGACGCTGTCACCTGCGCTGTGACCTGCTCCGCAGTCATAAAGAGGACGCCGGGACACTCAGAATCAGGGAAATGGTAAATGTGTCCGGCCTGGCTTCCAGATACGTGGAAGAGGGGCTGGATGGAACTAACAGGCCTCCGCTCTGGCGACCCTGGCGATTGGGACCCACGTCCCCCATGGCGTGGCTCGGCCCTCGGTCCCCTCGGCCGCTGGGTGGGGTTGGGCCCGCAGCTGGGACCCCGGGCGTCCTGTCCCGTCCCTGCGCGGCGACTGCGGCCCCGGCCCTAGAGCCCTCTCTGGGCAGCTCCGCGCCGGCAGCCCGGCGTCTCCCAAGATTGTGCGGGGACCACGGGAGGGTCATGACGGAGAATCCCGACTCGTATGTGTCCAGCCTTTCTTCTGTTAAAAATTAAACCGAGGCTCTGTTAACAGTTAAAGAGTTCGTTGGAGCACACAGCGATTCCTGAGTGAGAAACACTTGGTCATGGCTTGTGACTGAAGAAAAGGCTTTTATAAGTTGCATGAGGAGACAAACCGGATTAAATACTTGATTAGTTACAGTGATGCTGTCGCCTTATGTGGACCTGAAATAAAAGGATCAGATTCCAGTTTTTTAAAGTTTACTCAAGCGAGAAGCTGGGAATGGCCCATTTGGGAAAACACAGGATCCACGGAAATGGGCTCAGTGCTTCAAATTTAAAAGTTTAAGTTCTTCCTTATGTAGGCAAAAGGCCAAGAAATTTAACAGGATTACAACGTTTTTTATACAAGGCTAGTTTGTGAGGCACAACAATTTAATTAGTTACAGTTTGGTCCGCCCCGCCCCTCATAGAGCTTCGCGTTTTTGTTTTTTGGTTTTTTTTTTTGTTTTTTTTTTTTCTTTTTTTCTTTACAGCTGGGTAAAGCTGTGAAGAAAAGTCTTTTCTTTTATAATTTAAAAGAGTATATTTAACATTCCAGCCTAAGGCAAGGTGATACCAGCCTGGACAACATGGCGAGATCCCGACTGTACAAAAAATTTTTAAAATTAGTCGGGTATGGCCGGGCGCAGTCGCTCACGCCTGTAATCCCAGCACTTTGGGAGGCCGAGGCGGGCCGATCACGAGGTCAGGAGTTCGAGACCATCCTGGCCAGCATGGTGAAACCGCTTCTCTACTAAAATTACAAAATTTAGTTGGGTGTGGTGGCACAAGCCCGTAGTCCCGGCTACTCGGGAGGCTGAGGCAGGAGAGTTGCTTGAACGCGGAAGGCGAAGGTTGCAGTGAGCCGAGATGGTGCCACTGCAGTCCAGCCTGGCAACAGAGCGAGACTCCGTCTCAATAAATAAATAAATAAATAAATAGTCAGGTATAATGGCCGTGCCCGTAGTCCCAGCTAGTCTGGAGGCTGAGGCAGGAGAATTGCTTGAGCTCAGGAGATGAAGGCTACATCAATGACAGTATTGAATTTACAGCTAATGGACAAGGTGAGGGAAAGGATGGAAGTTGGGTTAGTGTCAAGAATTAGGGAAGAGATTGTCAAATGTAGGGGAAAAGGGACTTGATTGGATATCAAGTTTGGAGGAATTTTCTCTCAACTCCCTTAGAAGGGTTTTTGCTACCACAGGGCTCTGCAGGAAAAGGCCAAAGCCTAGTCAAGAGGAAGGGGGCTCTGAGGAGCCTGATTCTAGTCTAATCAAGAGGGAGTTTTTCAGACCCCTTCCTCAGCCTTGTTCTTCCCAGGTATGACAGTAAATCCCTAAATTTCTGGTTTTCTCCTCACATTCAAAAACACCAACTTCCCCTCTCCAATTGACATCCTTATCAATTATGTGTTTCCCATGCTACATTTGAAACAGCTGTCATATTTTATCATTTTCCCACAGACCAATAAATGGCACTATTTAAAAATGTTATCAACACCTTTGAAAAGAAGGAAAACCTTTTTTTTCTTTTTTTTTTTTTTGAGACAGAGTCTCACTCTGTTGCCCAGGCTGGAGTGCAGTGGCACGATCTTGGCTCACTGCAACCTCAGCCTCCTGGGTTCAAGCCATTCTCCTGCCCCAGCCTCCCAAGTATATGGGATTACAGGCATACGCCACCACGTTCAGCTAATTTTAATATTTTTAGTAGAGACAGGGGAAGGAAAACATTTTTAAAAAAAATTTAGTGCAGGCACAGTGACTCACTCCTGTAATCCCAGCACTTTGGGAGGCCCAGGTGGGAGGATTGCTTGAGCCAAGAAGCTCAAGACCAGAGTGGGCAGGGCAGCATAGGGAGACCTCATCTCTACTGAAAACAAACAAACAAAATAGCTGGGCATGGTGGCACATTCCTGTAGTCCCAGCTACTAAGGAGACTAAGGCGGGAGGATCGCCTGAGCCCCGAAGATCCGAGGCCGCAGTGAGCCACGAGGGCACCACTGCACTCCAGCCTGGGAGACAGGGTGAAACCTTGTCTCAAAAAAACGAAAACTTTAGGGCTTGGCGTGCAGGCTTACATCTGTAACATTTTGGAAGGCCGAAGTGGGAGGATCACTTGAGTCCAGGAGTTTAAGACAAGCCCAGCAACATAGAGAGACCTCATCTCTATGAAATAAATAGGCGGCCGGAGGGCGGCGCTGGGCGGAAGCCACCATGGCGGCCGAGCAGAAGACAAAGTTGTCCAAGAATCTGCTGCGCATGAAGTTTATGCAAAGGGGACTGGACTCGGAAACCAAGAAACAACTAGAAGAAGAAGAAAAGAAAATCATTAGTGAAGAACACTGGTACTTGGATTTGCCAGAGCTTAAAGAAAAAGAGAGTTTCATAATAGAAGAGCAGAGTTTCTTACTATGTGAAGATCTTCTCTATGGAAGAATGTCATTCAGAGGATTTAATCCTGAGGTTGAGAAATTGATGCTTCAGATGAATGCTAAGCACAAAGCAGAAGAAGTCGAAGATGAAACAGTGGAGCTTGATGTGTCAGATGAAGAGATGGCTAGAAGATATGAGACCTTGGTGGGGACAATTGGGAAAAAGTTTGCCAGAAAGAGAGACCATGCCAATTACGAAGAAGATGAAAATGGAGACATAAAACCGATTAAAGCAAAGAAGATGTTCTTAAAGCCCCAGGATTAAGATGGATGCCTTAAGCGATGGACCACGGGTGCTTGATGGAAGTCAGCAGCGCATCTGGAGCTCATCCCGATAGCGTCTCTATAGTTATTAATACTGTAACGTTTACTTTGTAAAGAGATGTATCATTTTGGAACCATGCTGTTTAAAAAAACAGATGTGTGATGGATGTTGTACATCCTTTGCTTCATGGTATTCATTCATAAATTTTTAGCCCCTGATCTACAAATGTATATGTTTTTACAGGGCTGCTTCCTGAAGTTTTTTTGACCTCGGGTTTATCGTAATATAGTTCTCCAGTCACTGACCTTGAATTGACTCATATAAATTACTGCCAATGTTTAAATTGCCCTTATGTTTATATTTAAATTATTATGTCAAGCCAATTGATACATATAGTTTGGAATCAAATATTCTAAGAATTTATTATATACATTTATCAAGAATAAATATGCCTCTCCAGGCTTAAGTGTTAAAAAAAAAAAAAAAAAAGAAAAAAGAAATAAATAAATAGGCCGGGCGCGGTGGCTCACGCCTCTAATCCCAGCACTTTGGGAGGCCGAGGTGGGCGGATCACGAGGTCAGGAGATCGAGACCATCCTGGCTAATACGGTGAAACCCTGTCTCTACTAAAAATACAAAAAAATTAGCCGGGTGTGGTGGCGGGCACCTGTAGTTCCAGCTACTTGGGAGGCTGAGGCAGGAGAATGGCGTGAACCCGGGAGGCGGAGCTTGCAGTGAGCCGAGATCGCGCCACTGCACTCCAGCCTGGGCGACAGAGCGAGACTCCGTCTCAAAAATAAATAAATAAATAAATAAAAATTTTAAAAGAAAAAAGTTATATTTTGTTTATGAATATTTTTTATGAGAGGAAACTATTCAGTAACTACCCAAAACTACATTGGGTAAAACCCATGCCTGAGTCTTGACATTGATCATCTTTTCATGTGCTTGTTGGCCATTTGTGTATGTCTGGGAGAAATGTCATTAAAATCTATTGCCCGGCCAGGGGCAGCGGCTCATGCCTGTAATCTCAGCACTTTGGGAGGCTGAGGCGGGTGGATCATGAGGTCAGGAGTTCGAGACCAGCCTGGCCAACATAGTGAAACCCTGTCTCTACTAAAAGTACAAAAATTAGCTGGGCGTGGTGGTGCGTGCCTATAGTCCCAGCTACTCGGGAGGCTGAGGCAGGAAAATTGCTTGAACCTGGGAGGTGGAGGTTGCAGTGAGCCGAGATCGTGCGGTTGCCCTTATTTTAGTCAATTAGTTTTTTGTTTGGTACAATAGTTTTTCTAGTTAATTACAATAAGAAAAACCTTAAAAGTTTTACTAGCTCAAGCATTTTAAGTGTACCATTGAGTTAGTTTGACAATTTTATGTAACTTCTCTAAGAAGAGTCATACTGCATTTTTCTTTTTCTGACTGGTCTTTTGCAGTTAGCATAGTATCATGAAGTTTCATGCCTGCTGTAGTATGGGACAGAATGTCATTTTATAAGAATAAATAATATCCCATTGTGTATATATATAAATTTTCATTATCCATTCATCCACTGATTGGCATTTAGGTTGATCTACCTGTTGGCTGTTGTGAACAATGGATTTCAATTTATTTTATTTTTTATAGAGATCGGATCTCGCTCTGTTGCCTAGGCTGGTCTCAAACTCCTGGGCTCAATTGATCTTCCTGCCTCAGCCTCCTAAAAGTGTTGGGGTTACAGGCATCAGCCACTGTACCCAGCTGTTAATGATTTTCAAATATTTCTTTGAGATCCTACTTTCAATTCTTTTGAACTGAAAATATAATTCAACCCAAAAGTGGGTTGCTGGAACATTTGGTAATTTTGTTTTTAATTTTTGAGGTACCGCCATACTGTTTTTCATAGCTAAGCCATTTTACAATCCTTTGGACAGTGTACATAGGTTCCGGTTTGCCAGCATCCTCATCAAAGCTTTCCATTTGGCGCGTTTGATGTGTTTTTTATAGTTGAATTATGGAAGTTCTTTATATTTGCTGAATATTAAGACCATACCAAATATATGACTTACCATTATTTTCTCCAAATTGATGAGTTTTCTTTTCCCTTGTTGAGTGTGTTCCCCTACACAAAAGTGCTTAATTTTCATAAATCACATTACCTTTTTGTTAAGACTGCCCCCCACAGAGTTTTTACCTCTAAACCTTGTCCCCATTCAGCCTTCAGCACTTCATCAATTACAATTTATGTTGTCCTACCCCAGTACTATTTCCCGAATGGTTTTGGTCGTGGGTTTCTGTTTCACTTAGTTATGACTCTCTTAATCAGTTGGGTCGGTGAGATCCCATGCAAAATTCTGCTTTTGTTTGTTTTTGCATTCGCCTGTGCTGTTTGAATCAGAATCAAATCCACTTTCCAGATACTATCAAAGGTTAAACTTTGTGAATAAACATTTTCAAGGGTATGTAGTCTCAGGACTGCTATTGTGAGCTTTTTTTTCTGCACATGAATTAGTAGGACTCTGTTACGAAAGATGCTACACACCCACTGTACAAAGAGACATTAGGGGTACCCAGGAAGCACATCTTTCTCTCCGGATTCACCAAAAAGATACATTTTCCTATTCTTTTTTTTTAAGATGGAGTCTCACTCTGTTGTCCAGGCTGGAGTGCAGTGGCTCGATCTTGGCTCACTGCATCCTCTGCCTCCTGGGTTCAAGTGATTCTTATGCCTCAGCCTCCCTGAGTAGCTGGGATTACAGGCGCCTGCCACCACACCCGGCTAATTTTTGTATTTTTAGTAGAGACGGGGTTTTGCCATGTTGGCCAGCCTGGTTTTGAACTCCTGACCTCAGGTGATCTGCCCGCCTTGGCCTCCCAAAGTGCTGGGATTACAGGCGTGAGCCACCATGCCTGGCCATAAATTTGTTATTTTGGAATAATTTTAGATATATAGAAAAGTTGTAAAGATAATATACAAAGTTCCCATATACCCGTCACCCATTTTCTTCTAATGTGAGCATCTTACATAACCATGGTCCATTAAAACTAAGAAATTATCATTTATATATAACTATTAATGAAACTCCAGATTTTCAACAGTTTTTCCCCTAATATCCTTTTTCTTTTCCAGGACCCAATTCAGTATACCCCCACTGTATTTAGTCCTCATGTCTCCTTGATCTGTTCTGTGACAATTTCTCAGTCATTCCTTGTTTTTTAAAAATCACTTTGACAGTTTTAAGAGTGCTGGTCAGGTATCCATAGAATGTTCCTCATTTTGGAATTTTTCTCATGATTAGACTGGAGTTAGGTGTTTTGCGGGAGAATGCCACAAAGGTGAAGTGTCCAGGCTCATCACTAGATACAGCTGGTGACAGTAACCTTGATCACTTGCTTAAAGCAGTGTTTTCAGGTTTCTCCACTTTAAAGTTACTATTTTTTCCCCTTTCCATACTCTGTTCTTTGGAAGTGAGTCACTAAGTCCAGTACAGGTTCAAGGGAGGAGGGCCAATTCAGCTCCATAGTTCTGGATGCTGGGAAGTCTAAGATCAAGGCGTGCTGGACGCGGTGGCTCACGCCTGTAATCCCAACACTTTGGGAGGCCAAGATGGGCAGATCACGAGATCAGGAGTTTGAGACCAGCCTGACCAACATGGTGAAACCCCGTCTCTACTAAAAATATAAAAATTAGCTGGGCATGGTGGCGCGCGCCTGCAATCCCAGCTACTCAGGAGGGTGAGGCAGGAGAACTGCTCGAACTCAGGAGGCAGAAGTTGCAGTGAGCCAAGATTGTGCCACTGCACTCCAGCCTAGGTGACAGAGTGAGACCCCATCTCAGAAAAAAAAAGAGATCAAGGCACTGGCAGGTTCCATATCCAGAGGGTCCGTTCCTCATGAACTCCATCCTCTTGCTGTGTCCTCACGTGGCAGAAGGCTACATTTTCCTATTTTGCTGTTGCTTTACCCCATAGTTCCACTCTGGCATCAAAATTGCTGTTTGAGAGGAAGTGAGTGTAGACAGGAGAGTAAGAGGTCTGATGACAGAGGCAGGGAATACATGTTTGGAGTCCACAGCATCATGAGAATTTCTTAGGAATAGAGTCTAGGATCCCAGTGCTGTCAGTCTCACCCGTCCTCCTCTGCACCTGTGGGATGTTTCAGGATTCAGGATGTGGCTGTGAACTTCACCCAGGAGGAGCGGGCTTTGCTGGATCCTTCCCAGAAGAATCTCTACAGAGATGCGATGCAGGAAACTTTCAGGAAATTCATCTCTGTAGGTAGGGGTGACAATATTACCTCCCTCAGTGAATTAAGGAACACGTGTTTCTAGCTCATTAGTGCTATTCGGGGATTTGGAATATGGATAGGCAATCCTTCGATGAACAAATCAGGCATGGCTGCAGTGTCCCATAAACATGGAAGCTAATGATTTTTAAATAATCGTATACTAATTCAGGACTATTTTTCTGGGTCTATATTTTAGGGAAAAAATGGAAAGACCAGAATATTGAAGATCAGCACAAACATCCCAGGAGGACTCTAAGGTAATTTATACTCACAAGACAAAGAAATGTCTCTGAAGAAAATCTCAGACTGTCAGAAATTGTTAAAAAGAAGCCAACAAAAGAAATAAGCTCAGCATAAAATGTATTTATTCTTAGAAAATTTTCTCTAAAAACGTATTTCAGTTGACATAGAGGTTTAATGTTCATAAGATAGTTTACTTGGAAATAGTATTAAGAAAGCTCGGGCTGGGCGCGGTGTCTCACGCCTGTAATCCCAGCACTTTGGGAGGCCAAGGTGGGCGGATCACCTGAGGTCAGGAGTTCAAGACCGGTCTGACCAACATGGAGAAATCCTGTTGCTAGTAAAAATACAAAATTAGCCAGGCATGGTGGCACATACCTGTAATCCCAACTACTCGGGAGGTTGAGGCTGGAGAATCGCTTGAACCCAGGAGGCGGAGGTTGCAGTGAGCCAAGATCGCGCCACCATGGCACTCCAGCCTGGGCAACAAGAGGAAAACTCCATCTAAAAAAAAAAAAAGAAACCTCATGTAAATATTCTTTTTTTGATGATAGATATAGACAGGCCATCTTGTAGAATGTGTGATCCATTCATGTTTAAACAATTCAGACAGGGCAGAAAGCCTATACTTTGCAGAATAATGTTAAAAATGCAGCTGGACATGGTGGCTCATGCCTGTAATCCCAGCACTTTGGGAGACCAAGGCAAGAGGACCACTTGAGGTCAAGAGCCCAAGATCAACCTGGGAAACACAGCAAGACTCTATCTTTACCAAAAACAAAAAATTAGCTGGGTATGGTGGCACACAGCTGTAGTCCAGCTTTCTGGGAAGCCTGAGGTGGGAGGATCACTTGAGCCCAGGAGGTGAAGGCTGCAGTGTGTTATGATCACACCACTGCACTCCAGCCTGGGTAACAGAGCGACACTTTGTACGAAAAAAACCAAAAACATTAAAAATGCAAGTGTAATACTTATTAACAAATATTAAATCACTTATAAACAGACCCTTCATTACGTGCTTGGCATTTTGCACAGAAATTTTATGGGAGAGAGCCTCTTTGAGAGTACAGAAGGTAGCCAGTGTGGAGAAACTTTCACCCAGGTTCCGGAAGACATGCTGAACAAGAAAACTGTTCCTGGAGTAAAATCATGTGAAAGCGGTACGTGTGGAGAAGTCTTCATGGGACATTCATCCCTTAACAGGCACATCAGAGCCGACACTGGACACCAACCATGTAAGTGTCAGAAATTTGGAGAGAAGCCATATAAGCATGAACAACGTGGGAAAGCCTTGAGCGATAGCCACTGCTTTCGAACACATGAAAGGCCTCACGCTAGAGAGAAACCTTTTGATTGTAAGGAATGTGGAAAATCTTTCATTTCTCCTGCAAACATTCGAAGACATATGGTAATGCACAGCGGAGATGGACCTTATAAATATAAGTTTTGTGGGAAAGCCTTGGATTGTCTCAGTTGATACCTTATCCATGAAAGGACTCACACTGGAGAGAAACCATATGAATGTAAACAATGTGGTAAAGCCTTCAGTTGGCACAGTTCTGTTCGAATCCATGAAGGAACTCACACTGGGGAGAAGCCATGTGAATGCAAGGAGTGTGGGAAATCATTCAGTTTTTCCAGTTCTTTTCGCAGACATGAAAGGACATACACAGGAGAGAAGCTGCCTCAGAAATCATCTGACCATGTGTCCTCGTTTGCCAACGAGAATCCTTGATAGTACCTGTTGTCCCAACATAATTTTTCATAGCACCTCATCTTCTTGCCATGGTTATCCATGTCTGAACAATGAATATGTATGAGTACTTTCACACATAAGCAAAATTAGGTTTATTAAATGAAGTTTCCAGGAATGTTTAAATTTCAACACCTGGTTTGCCTTATCATAAGTTATGGCTGTGCTAATTTCTCCAGGCAATATTCATGGAATATTGAATTTATCGTTTTAAGGTGTGGAGCAATGAAGATGCCCAAGAGGCCGGGTTCACACCTGTAATCCCAACACTTTGGGAGGCTGAGGCTGGAGTATCACTTAAGTTCAGCAGTTTGAGATCAACCTGAACAACTGAATGAGACCCCCATCTCTACCAAAAATAAAAAACTAGCCAGGCATGGTGGCACACACCTGTAGTCCCACCTACTTAGGAGGCTGAGGTGGGAGGATTTCTTGAACCTGGAAGGTTGAGGCTGCAGTGAGCAGTGATCGCACCACTGCACTCCAGCTTGGATGACAGAGTGAGACCCCATCTCAAAAAAAGATGCCTAAAACATATTTTTTTTTTTTTGAGACGGAGTCTCACTGTGTCCCAGGCTGGAGTGCAGTGGCATGATCTTGGCTCACTGCAACCTCTGCCTCCCGGTTCAAGCAATTCTCCTGCCTCAGCCTTTCAAGTATCTGGGATTACAGGCGCGTGCCACCATTCCTGGCTAATTTTTGTATTTTTAGTAGACACAGGGTTTCACCATGTTGGCCAGGCTGGTCTTGAACTCCTGACCCCATGATCTGCCAGCCTCAGCCTCTCAAAGTGCTGGGATTACAAGCATGAGCCACCGCACCCGGCCTGCCTAAGTCATAATTTCTATTACAGAATTTCTCATTTACAGCTTCCCCTGAGACCATCTTTCATTTCAGTTAACCCTGCTCCTTGGGGGTTATATGTGAGATAAAAGTACCATGCTATATCATGTTCCCTGGTTCAGTCCTACACAGCGTGTCCTGAAAAATGGGTCTTCAGTCACTGTCAATGCACCAGGGATAGATATACATAGTACTGAGAGCCTCTAAATCTTTAATACGTTCTGGCTTGGTTAGCTCTCTTACAAGGAAAACCTTGCAGCAGTCCATAGCAATGTGAGGAAGCCTTGGCCATGCCTCATCCCATTTCCCGCACCCTGAAAGACATCTGCCTCTCTCTCCTGGTGCAGTCATGCCTCTTGCCTGGTCTGGGCTCCCCTCCTGCTCTGAGGCAAGCGTCTCTCTCCATTGAACACTGAGTCTGAAATGCCCTGCATACACTTGTGATCCCGTGCAGAAGGAAGGAGCAGGGACAGCTCCTTGAATGAGGAAGCTAACAGTGCCTCTTCTAACAGTGAGGAGCAAGTCGCCTTGAAATGCAAATATCCGATAACCAGGGCGCAAGGAAGGCGCTCGCTTAGAGACGCTGTGGCCGGAACAAGTCAGACAGGATCTGCAGGACCCGGTTACCCAGGGCTTTTGCTGTCACTCAGGACGGAGGAGGCGGGGCCTGGCGCCCCATCCAATCAGCGGTGCTGGGGCGGGGCCCTGTCAGCAGTCCGTCCGGGGAAGGGGGAGGGGACAGTCGCCCTTCGTCCTTTCCTTTGGTGCTGTGCAGGCTGCGGTGAGGAACTCGGTGCTCTTGCTCCGAGAGGGACCAGGTTCCTCCACCAGAGCTTCTGTCGCTCTGTAACCTGCACTGTGACCTACACTAGTCGCGGGAGCCACGCAGAGGACGCCGGAACACCCTGGAAGCCGAGAAATGGTGTGTGTGAGGGGGCTGCGTCCGGGCGACTGGGAGAGGGGCTGGAATCGGCCAGAACGGGCTGAGGCGGGACCCGGGCCTCCACGCCGCGACTCCGGGGTCTGGGACACGAGTCCCCTCGGCCGCAGAGTGAGGCTGGGCCGGCAGCCGGGACCCCGGGCGTCCTGCCCCGTCCCTGCACGGCAACTGCTGCCCTGCCCCGGAGCCCAATCTGGGCAGCTCCGCGCCCTCGGCTCCGCGTCTCCCCACATTATGCGGGGGCCACGGGAGGGATATGGGGGGATCCCGCCTCGGGTATGGGGTTTGTTAGAAACAAGTGCCCGGTGCCACAAAGAAAACCAGCATCTAAGCAGAAAATTCCTCAGCAAGGCACATTTATTTGTACATAAGTGTGCAGCTTGCGCCAGTCACGGATGATCGCAAGAGCACACCGAGCGGGGTAGGACAGGGGTTTTTATCCTTAACGCAGTTCCTAGGACTTCTGTGTCCTTTCCTCATTGGCTAGGGTTGGACTTCACAATCTAAGCTAACTCGATTGGCTAAGGCTTAAAATTAAATAGGGTCTGGCCGGGCGCGGTGGGTCACGCCTGTAACCCCAGCACTTTGGGAGGACGAGGCAGGCGGCTCACGAGGTCAGGAGATCGAGACCATCCTGGCTAACACGGTGAAACCCCGTCTCTACTAAAAAAAATACAAAAAAACTAGCCGGGTGAGGTGGCGGGCGCCTGTAGTCCCAGTTACTCGGGAGGCAGAGGCAGGAGAATGGCGTGAACCCGGGAGGCGGAGCTTGCAGTGAGCCGAGATCCGGTCACTGCACTCCAGCCTGGGCGACAGAGCGAGACTCCGTCTCAAAAACAAAACAAAACAAAACAAAAAAACAAAACCCAAAACAAAACAAACAAAAAAAGAACTATAATTATCTTGAAAGCACATACTGTTACGGGTATTGGGACATCGGGACATTCTGTTGTGGGACTGTAAGGATACTTGCAGGCATCTTCAGGCTGTTTCCTTCATGGGAAACATTTGATGATCATGGGTTGTGACTGGCAAGGAGTGTTTCTTGTTAGTCTCAAGATGGAGCTGAACTTAAATTGGTGTTATTCTGGCTCCCCTAGGCACCTGCTTCCCTAACACTTATATAGGCAAAAGGCAAATAAATACAACAGGATTACGTTTTCCATAGAAGGCTGATGTATGAGATACAACAGTTTAATTATTATTTTTGAAACAATGTCTTGTTTTGTGGCCCAGGCTGGAGCAGTGGTGCGATCATGGCTTACTGCAGCCTTGACCTCCCCGGCTCAAGCACCTCCGCCTCCCGAAGGACCTGAGACTATAGTTGCCCACTACCACACCTGGCTAATTTTTTATTTTTTTCCGGACGTGAGGTCTCGATACGTTGCTCAGGCTGGTCTCTAGCTCCTGGCCTCTAACAGTCTTCCTTCTTTGGCCTTCAAAATTGCTGGGATTACAGGCGTGAGCCACTGCACCTGGCTAACAACCTCATTCATTATGGTTTGCTTTTTTCTCCCAAAGCTTGTTTTCTTTCTAGCTGGTTTTTATTTCCTTTTCAATTTAAAAGAGTGAATTTAACATTCCAGCTGAAGACAATGTGACAGGCATGAAATCTTTGTGTGAGGAAGTAAAGAGGGAAGTTAGTTTACTCTAGAGATCAGTAGTAAAGAGGGGCCTGGCAGGATGACTCACACCCGGAACCCCAGCACTCTGGGAGGCCGAGGCAGGTGGATGGCTTGATGTCAGGAGTTCAAGACCAGCGTGGGCAACATAATGAGACCCCCATCTCAATTATGAAAAATCATATTAAATTAAAAAAAAATAGTGACGAGGGAAAGGGACTTTCCTGTTTTCCTTCAGTCATTTACAACATTTTACGAAACAGTATAGGTAAGAAAGAAGGTGAATCTGTAATCAGGAAAAGGAGAGTTCCAGCTGGCTATGTGAAAGCTGTGTATCACGTAACTCAACTCCATGATCACGTTGCTTCAAGATAATTTAGAGATCTACCAGATTAAATTTTTGAATTACTTGTGTTTTTTTTGTTTGCTTTTCGATATTTTTTTTGAGACAGGGTCTCACTCTGTCACCCAGACTGGAGTGCAGTGGTACAATCTTGGCCTACCACAGCCTCTGCCTCCTGGGTTAAAGTAATTCTCCTGCCTCAGCCTCCCAAGTAGCTGGGATTACAGGTGCATACCACCACACTCAGCTAATTTTTTTATTATTAATAAAGGCGGGGTTTTGCCATGTTGGCCAGGCTGGTCTCAAACTCCTGGCCTCAAGTGAGCCGTCTACCTTGGCCTTCCAAAGTGTTGGGATTACAGGAGTGAGCCACCACACCTGGCCTGACTTACTTGTTCACACAGCCTATATAGGTAGAAGATTTCTAGTCATGTAATCACAGGTTAATTGTTGGATTGTGCCTGCTTAAGCATAAATTTCATTTCCCTATAAATTAGTACTTTTCAAGAGTTTTATTTAAATTTGATTTTAGTGTCCTTAGGTAGGACCTTAGGATACTACACACAGTTTGGTCTCATTGCTTCTTATTTAAATTTTTTCACACTTTCCAGGGCAAGTGGTTTCCCCCTACCATTTCCAGATGTATGGGATGCAGGGCCTCAAATCCTCCACCCTCATACAACAGCCTAACTCTTCAAGGGCTTGCAGTAAAATCTGTTTCCGGACATTTCACATGACAGGAAAGCAGAGAATCACCACTAGACATTTTCCCGAGAAAACCTTTCTGCCTCTCCTCCTCTTATCTTTCCTAGACACAGACACCTTACCAACCTTATCAGAATGTCTTCGGGATGAGGTTCCTTTCTGGAAACTTTACAGGGTGATGTGTCTTCAGTACACCCTCGTATCCTTTTTTTTTTTTTGAATCGGAGTCTCGCTCTGTCTCCCAGGCTGGAGTGCAGTGGCACTATCTCAGCTCACTGTGAGCTCCACTTTGCGGGTTCATGCCATTCTCCTGCCTCAGCCTCTCGAGTAGCTGGGACTACAGGCGCCCGCCACCACACCGGATAATGTTTTGTATTTTTAGTAGAGATGGGGTTTCACCGTGTTAGCAAGGATGTTCTGGATCTCCTGACCTCGTGATCCGCCCGCCTCGGCCTCCCAGAGTGCTGGGATTACAGGCATGAGCCACCGTGCCCAGACCTGCAACCTCCTATCTTTTCCAGGTTTTGGGTTTTAGAACGGCCTGGGGATGACTCAAAATCCCCACGACTGCCCTGTCTCCTGGAGGGTCTAGTGGCCATCAGTGCCTAGGGGAGTAGGGCCTCCTGAGGGAGCCCCTGAATGACTAATGGTGGAGGAGATGCCTGGTATACTCTTCATCTAAATAACCAATTCTTGGGGTGCTCAGCTTCTCTCTCCCAACTCCAGTTTCCATTAATTGGAGACACATGGCCATCAGCCAGTTGGATGTTGCTATTGAGGAAAAGGAGAAATGATCCTGTCTTCTGGATTGTCTCAACTGTGAAGAGAGAAATATCCCAAAAGACAAGGAAAGGCCACTCCAACGGGGTGCAGCAATAGCCTGCAAAGCAAAATATACAAGGGGGTACACAGGGGACAGAATGCAGTGTTGGTGGGAAACAGTCATTGAGCACTTCTCCTTTCCTCTCATGTGAAATGTTCAGAGAGTCACCACCAGACACTTTCCTGTCAAAATATGCATGCTTCTCCTTTCCTCTGTTGTGGAAACACATTTTATCAGATTGTCTTTTGGTTGAGGCTCCCCTTTGGAAACTTCAAAGGGTATTGTGTCGTCAGTGCACTCTCCTATGTTTTCTTGGTCCTGGGTGGCAGAATTGGGGTGACCTAATATGCCCACAGCTGCTCTGTGTCTTGGAGGGCCTCGTATCAGCCCCTGGGTCTCTCCTCCCAGGGGACAGAGTAAGGTAGGAGAATGGGGACTCCCAAGAGAGCAGCTGAATGCCTTCTGGTGCAGGGAGACTCCTGGTATACTCTGCATCTAGATAGCCAAGCCCTGGAGATGCTCAGCTTTTCTTTCCTAACCCCAGTTTTTATAAGTTGGAGACACACGGCTGCTCAGCCAGTTGGATGGTGCTATTGAGGGAAAGGAGAGATGATTCCTGTCCTCTGGATTGTGTCAACTGTGAAGGGAAACAAAACCCCAAAACACAAGGAAAGCCCACCCCAGCAGGGTGGACCAGTAGCCTGCAAATCAGAATATGGAAGTGGGTACACAGCGGGGTACAGTGCGGTGTTGGTGGAAAGTAGTCATTGAGCGCTTCGGTGAGGAGGATGGGGTGGAGAGATGTCTCGTGTGACAGGGTGACCTGTGCTGACACATGAGTCAGACATCACTGTGTTCCAGCCAGCACTGCCCCTCTGTGGGCTTGTCTCTTGTAAAGAATTGTTCATACATTGCAGCTTGAGTGTTTCAAAGTAACTTTACATTGCATTTTTCACTAGGGCCAAATCCAAGAATGATTGCGTAGGTCAGTGAGACACAGAAGAGACAACTCAACAAAGCCCATGACATCACAGTGCACTGCTCACAATCCCAGGAGATGAGGGCAGCACACCTGCAGAGCAACACAGAGTGGGGGGAACATCCAGGATGCACATTCAACCAGCAGGTGGAGAGCAGGACAGACAGGGACCTGTGGGCCAAAGCTTTTCTCAGGGTCCAGGGAATTGACCAAGGAGGTGTCTCGGGGAGTTGTTTCTGGTGGATTTAGAGCAAGCAGGCACTAGTTCTGTGAAGTCGCACTGTGATTAAGAGCTGGTCTGTGCCATCCATGTGGAGTGTAAGGGTTAGTGGGACAACTCAAATTGGTTGTATCTAGCTGTCCCACAGGGAGGTGGTCACCAGAATGCAGTCGTGTAAGAAATATATGTGAGTTGACCCCATGGAGGAACTGGGAGGAGGTGGAGAACTAGAAACTCTGTTGAGTTTGGATAAAGTTTTCTTCCATTATGAGAAAGTTAAATCCATAAAGAAAATGCATGCTAAGGTAACATATAATTATAAGAACTCACCATATCCGGCAGCTCTAGAATTAATTAAATTATTGTATATGGAGATGATGAGTAGCAGATTCATTATTCTCCGGTAGAGAACCATTTGTCCCTGCTTTTTCTGTTAAGTGTTCACCACTTGTATCATTGGCTGACAATACCTGGTTTGTCGTAGTTTCACATTACCTTTTTTTTTTTTTTTTTTTGAGACGGAGTCTCGCTCTGTCGCCCAGGCTGGGGTGCAGTGGCCGGATCTCAGCTCACTGCAAGCTCCGCCTCCCGGGTTTACGCCATTCTCCTGCCTCAGCCTCCCGAGTAGCTGGGACTACAGGCGCCCGCCACCTCGCCCGGCTAGTTTTTTTGCACTTTTTAGTAGAGACGGGGTTTCACCATGTTAGCCAGGATGGTCTCGATCTCCTGACCTCGTGATCCGCCCGTCTCGGCCTCCCAAAGTGCTGGGATTACAGGCTTGAGCCACCGCGCCCGGCCTCACATTACCTTAAACAGATGCCCAGACTGGGCACGGTGGCTCACGCCTGTAATCCCAGCACTTTGGGAGGCTGAGGCGGGAGGCCCACCCGAGGTCAGGAGTTCAAGATCAGCCTGACCAATCTGGTGAAACCCCGTCACTACTAAAGGTACAAAATTAGCCGAGTTTGGTGGTGCATGGCTGTAATCCCAGCTGCTCGGTTGGCTGAAACAGGAGAATCCTGTGAACCTGGGAGGTGGAGGTTGCAGTGAGCCGAGATCACACCATTGCTCTCCAGCCTGGGCAATAAGAGTGAAACTCCGGTATAAAAAAAACAAAAACAAGCAAACAAAAAACTAGATGCCCTGGTTTCACAATTTGCTGTTTTCCATTGGCCTATCTTTCCATCTCTCTGATAATACCATTTTCTCTTAATTAGTATAGAGTTCAAAGCTATGGTGTTTAGTGGGTGGGTGTATTGCCTCTCTATCTTAGTTATCTTGGGCTGCTGTATCAAATTACCATAGACTGGGTGACTTAAAGAATAAACATTTATTTCTGGCAGTTCTTGAGGTTGTGAAGTGTACGTTCGGGGAGCTGGCAGATCTAGTGTCCGGTAAGGGCCCGCTTCCTGGTTTGCAGATGGTCATCTTCTTGTGGTTTCTTCACATGATAGAAAAGAGGAAGCCGGCTCTCCTGTGTCTTCTTATAAGAGCACTAATCTTATTCAGAAAGGATCGACTCTTATGCTGTCATCTAATCCTAATGACTTTTCAGAGATGTCAACTTCTAATACTATATTGGGGGGTAGGTTATTAATGTGTGATTTTTTTGGAGTGATGCAAATATTCACGCCATAACACCCCCCAACCATATTCTGTAGAGCATCTTGGCTATTCTTAGTCATTGTCTTGTAGTTCAGTTTTTAGAAGTAGTTTTTCCTTAATTTTAGTGAAAAAACAAACTGCCTTGTAAATTTCATGGAATAAAATATAACTGTAGTCACATTTCAGAAAGGTTACATCATAGTGCTATTTAATCTCCTTTTAAGGACACATGATATTTTTCCATTTATTTCATTTTATATTGATGTTTTTCAGTGTAGACTTTTTACATAAGAATCATTTTATATCCTTCCTGAGACTTTTTTGGACTTCAAGAAAATTAGTTTTAATAGAAATTAGTGGTTGGGCATGGTGGCTCATGCCTGTAATCCCAATATTTGGGAAGCGGAGGTGGGCGGATCACCTGAGGTCAGGAGTTCGAGATCAGCCTCATGAACATGGAGAAACCCTGTCTCTACTAAAAATGCAAAATTAGCCAGGCCTGGTGGCGCATGCCTGTAATCCCAGCTAGTCAGGAGGCTGAGGCAGGAAAATCACTTGAACCCGGGAGGCCAAGGTTGCAGTGAGCCAAGATTGCTCCATTGCACTCCATCTCAAAAAAATAAATAAATAAATAAAGAGATTATTCTAGTGTTGGCAACATGGCTAACTTTGCCTATACAAAAAATTACCTCGTCATTGTGATGTGTGCCTGTAGTCCCAGCTACTCAGGAGGCTGAGGTAGAAGGATCTGTTGAGTCTGAGAGTTCGAGGATGCAGTGAGCTATGATTGCACCACTACACTCTAGCCTGGGAAGCAGAATGAGACCCTGTTTCAAAAAAAAGAAAAGAAAAGAAACAAGAAAAAAATTAGTTTCAATAGGGTATGCTGTC
The DNA here is from genome assembly GCF_003255815.1 of Theropithecus gelada. Taxonomy (NCBI): domain Eukaryota; kingdom Metazoa; phylum Chordata; class Mammalia; order Primates; family Cercopithecidae; genus Theropithecus; species Theropithecus gelada. The sequence continues at coordinate 11,608,938 of NC_037687.1, forward strand.
TTTTAAAAATTATGTCCAGCAGATTGTTGCTGATAATTAAAATTCACTGAGATTTATTTCTGTATAGAGTGTGCATTCTAGAAACTTACTAAAACTGTTACATATGCAATAAATACATAAAAGAATGGCACAATGAATTCAAATAATAATGATGGAGCCAGTATTGGGAATGGTAAGATAATTGCCTTACTTTTCCTCCTACTTTCACAACCTGGGTACGCATCCTCATCAGTATGTTTTATTTTTGCATGTTTTTTATGCAAATGATAACCAATACGTGATTTTTTATATCAGATTTTATTTTAACTCAGTTATATGGAACCTTATACAGAATGATAATTAATTCACTTTCTTAGTTGATTTTATTATTTAGAACAGTGGTTGTTTACCCAAAACATTGGGCAGATAATCCACAGAGTTCCTGCATTTTTCTTCCAGGCTCATTGTTCCCTGTATTTTAAACATCTTGACTGGCCAGGTGCTGTGCCTCATACCTGTAATCCTACCACTTAGGGAGGCCGAAGCAGGAGGATAGCTTGAACTCCAGTGTTGGAGGCCAGCCTAGGCAACATAGCAAGACCCTGTTTCAAAAAAAAAAAAAAATAGTTTTAAACCAAAGAAACCATATCGACTTTGTGTAGTGTATCCTACAACTGAAGCAAGAATATATTACATGTGAACATGATGAAAATTGAAGAAGCCAATGCTATTATTACCTAAAGTCCATCTTTTACATTAAACTTAACTCTTTTGTTCTGTAGTTTAAGACAACTGGCCAGGCGCGGTGGCTCACGCTTGTAATCCCAGCACTTTGGGAGGCTGAGGCAGGTGGATCACCTGAGATCGGGAGTTCAAGACTAGCCTGATCAACATGGAGAAACCCCGTCTCTACTAAAAATACAAAATTAGCCGGGGTGGTGGCAGATGCCTGTAATCCCAGCTACTCAGGAGGCTGAGGCAGGAGAATCGCTTGAACCCGGGAGGCAGAGGTTGCGGTGAGCCGAGATCGCGCCACTGTACTCCAGCCTGGGCAAAAAGAGCAAAACTCTGTCTCAAAAAAAAAAAAAAAAAAAAAAGACAACTACATGTGTCATGTATTCACCATCACAGTCTTATACAGAAGCGTTTCACTGCCCTCAAACTCCCCTGTGCTCCTTCTAATCATACCTTCTCCTCACTCTTTTGCCATCCCTGTTTATCCCTGGAAGCAAATGATGATGTTCCTGCCTCTAGAGTTTTGCATTTTCCAGAATATCACATATTTGGAATGATACTGTAAGTGGCCATTTCAGACTTGCTTCCTTCATGTAAAAATATGCATTGAAGGTCTCTAAATATCTTTGTTGCTTGACAACTCATTTATTTTTTATTTTTCTTTATTTATCTAAAGATTTTTGTTTTGTTAAAGACAGGATGTAAAACTCCCAGCTCAGGTGATCCTCCCACCTCAGCTTCCCAAAGTGCCTGAATTCCACTTGTGAGCCACCATGTCCGGCCACTCATTTTCTTCTTTTTTTTTTTCTTCTTTTTTTTTTTTTTGAGATGGAGTTTTGCTCTTGTTGCCCAGGCTGGAGTGCAATGGCACGATCTCGGCTCACCGCAACCTCTGCCTCCCGGGTTCAAGCGATTCTCCTGCCTCAGCCTCCCGAATAGCTGGGATTACAGGCGTGTGCCACCACACCTGGCTAATTTTGTATTTTTAGTACAGACGGGATTTCTCCATGTTGAGGCTGGTCTCGAACTCCTGACCTCAGGTGATCCACCCGCCTCGGCCTCCCAAAGTGCTGGGATTACAGGTGGGAGCCACTGCACCTGCCAGGGCCACTCATTTTCTTTCATCACTGAGTAACATTCCATTGTACAGTGTTACCATAGTTTGTTTCTTTATTCACCTGTTGAAAGGCTCATCTTGAGCCTGGTGTGATGCCTCATCCCTGAGTTCCCAGCATGTGGGAGACTGAGGTGAGAAGATTGCTTGAGGCCAGAAGTTAGAGACCAGCCTGGTAGATACAGTGTGAGACCTTGTCTTTTTTTTTTTTTTTTTTAAAGACTCACCTTGTTTGAGTCTAGTTTTTGGCAGTTGTGAGTAAGGCTTCTAAAAGCATTTGTGGGAGGACTTTTGTGTGGACATCAGTTTTCAGTTCATTTAGGTCAATATGTAGGAGTGAGACTACTGAATCAGTAAGACCACGCTTATTTTCTTCAGAGCTCCGCGGACTGTCTTCCAAATGGGCTGTAGAATTTTCCATTCACATCCATAGTGAAGGAGAGTTCACTGTCATTGGCATTAGGAAGTGTCAGTGTTTTGGATTTTAGCTACTCCACCAGGTATTTGCTTATTTGCTGGTGCTTCATTGTTGTTTTCCTTTTTTTTTTTTCCTTTGGAGACGGAGTTTCATTCTTGTTGCCTAGACCGGAGTACAATGTCGCAATCTCAGCTCACTACAGCCTCTGCCTCCCAGGTTCAAGTGATTCTCCTTACTCAGCCTCCCGAGTAGCTGGGATGACAGATGTACGCTGCCACGCATGGCCGCTGTTTGTATTATTACTAGAGACAGGATTTCGCCATGTTGGCCAGGCTGGTCTCAAAACTTTTGACCTCAGGTGATCCACCCGCCTCAGCTTCCCAAAGGGCTGGATTACAGACGTGAGCCACTGCGCCTGGCCTGTTTTCATTTGCTCTTTAATGACATGTAATGTAGAGCATCCTGTCATATGTTTGCCATAATTACATTCTTTAGGGGGAGGTATACTTGGAAAGATTGGTTTGTTATTTTTTTATTTTTTTATTTTTTTAAGACTGAGCCGGGCGCGGTGGCTCAAGCCTGTAATCCCAGCACTTTGGGAGGCCGAGATGGGCGGATCACGAGGTCAGGAGATCGAGACCATCCTGGCTAACACGGTGAAATCCTGTCTCTACTAAAAAATACAAAAAACTAGCCGGGCGAGGTGGCGGGCGCCCGTAGTCCCAGCTACTCGAGAGGCTGAGGCAGGAGAATGGCGTAAATCCGGGAGGCAGAGCTTGCAGTGAGCTGAGATCCGGCCACTGCACTCCAGCCTGGGCAACAGAGCGAGACTCCGTCTCAAAAAAAAAAAAAAGGCTGGAGGGCAGTGGCGTGATCTTGACTCACTGCAACCTCCGTCTCCCAGGTTCCAGCGATTCTCCTGCCTCAGCCTCCTGGGTAGATGGGATTACAGGCACGTGCCACCACACCCGGGTAATGTTGTATTTTTAGTAGAGATGGGGTTTCTCCATGCTGGTCAGGCTGATCTCAAACTCCGACCCTCAGGCGATCCACCCACCTCAGCGTTCCAAAGTGCTGGGATTACAGGTGTGAGCCACCATGCCCGGCTAAGATGTCATTTTCTAAGAATAAATAATATCCCATTTTATGTATATGCTTACCACATTTTGTTTTTCCATTCAGCCGTGAATGGATAGGTTATTGGCTGCATTGCTCATTACTGCCACCTCAGGAAGGTCGTATAGTGGGTAAATCTGTGCTTATTACACCTGGGTATCTCTTAGGAGTTTCTTGTTTGCCCTATTGTGTACATACAGTGCCAGGTTTTTTTTTAGGAATGTCCCCTTTGCCCTGTCAGCATCTATCTAGCTACATTCTGACAGGATAACTGCAAAGTGAATGAATCCTGGACATCATAATGGAAGTTTCTTTCTACCCAGGTGATTCCCCTACTCTCTGCTTATATCTAGCATGTCTGTTTCAGGTGGTCCCTGGGGGTGTGAGATTTCCCAGGGTCTCCCCCTCGTCCTCATTGCTAGCTATCTGCTTCATCTGACAATATCATCAAAGATTAGACTTTGGGAACAGGCATTTTCAAGGATACACGGCCTCAGGACTGCTAATGTTAACTTTGTTCTGCATATGAATTCACAGGACTCTATTATGACAGGTGCTGCAGACCCACAGTCCAAAGAGACATTAGGGACAGCCAGGCAGCTCACTTTTCTCCCTGGGTTCAGTGAATACACACATTTTCCTATTCTGCTGTGGCTTTACCCTTTGTTCAGTTCTAGCATCATGATTGCTTTTTGAACTAGCCAGGTGTTGTGGCACATGCTTGTGGTCTCAACTACTCAGGAGGCTGAGGCATGAGAATCGCATGAACCCAGGAGTAAGACGTTGTAGTGAGCCAAGATGGTGCCACTACACTCCAGCCTGGGTAACAGAACGAGACGCTGTCTTGAAAAAAAAAAATTGCTGGCAGGGCATGGTGGCTCACGCCTGTAATCCCAGCACTTTGGGAGGCTGAGGCAAGCAGATCACCTGAGGTCGGCAGCCTGACCAACATGGAGAAACCCTGTCTCTAGTAAAAATACAAACTTAGCTGGGTATGGTGGCACATGCCTGTAATCTTAGCTACTCAGGAGGCTGAGGAATAAGAAGTGCTTGAACCCCAGCAGTGAGCCAGCATCACGCCATTGCACTGCAGCCTGGGCTGCAGCCTGGGCAACAAGAGTGAAAATCTGTCTCAAAAAAAAAAAAAGTTGCTTTATGGAAGAAGGTAAGTATACACAGGGAGAAAGGGATCTGATGAGCAAAGCAGGGAATAAATGTTTGGAGTCCACAGCATCCTGAGAACTTCTTGAGAATAGAGTCTAGGCCCCCAGTGCTGTCACTCTCACCCATCCTCCTCTCTACATGTGAGATGTTTCAGGACCCGGTGGCCTTTGAGGATGTGGCTGTGAACTTCACCCAGGAGGAGTGGGCTTTGCTGGATATTTTTCAGAAGAATCTCTACAGGGAAGTGATGCTGGAAACTTTCAGGAACCTGACCTCTATAGGTAAGAATGACAATATTCCTTCCCTCAGTCCATTAGTGAACCAGTGTTTCCAGCTCATCAATGCTGTTGAGTGATTTAGAACATAGACAGGAAATACTTTGATGAATAAATGAGGTATGGCTGCAGTAAATCATGGGCATAGAATCTAATAATTTTTTCACAATTTTATAATGCCTCAGGACTATTTTTGTGTGTCTGTATTTTAGGAAAAAGTTGGAAAGACCAGAACATTGAATATGAGTACCAAAACCCCAGGAGAAACTTCAGGTAATTTGTACTTACAAGACAAAGCAGTGTCTCTCTAGACAATCTTAGAATATGACAATATATTAAAAATAAGTAAAACAAAGAACTAAGTCCAGGATCAAATTCATTTATTTTTAGAATATGTGATCAAAAAACATATATGTAAATGTGGCCTAGGCTGTAGACTCAATCCTGTAGTCCTAGTCCTTTGAGAAGTGGAGATAGGAGGATAGCTTGAGGCCAGCAGTTCAAGAACAGCCTGGGCAGCATAACAAGACCACAAGTCAACAACAGCAAAAAATGAGCTGGGCATTGTGGTCTGTAGTCCCAGCTACTCAGGAGACTGAGGCAGGAGGTTCACTTGAGCCAGTTAAGGCTGCAGTAAGCTATGATGATATCACTGCACTCCAGCGTGGGCAACAGGACTAGACCCTGAAACAAAAGAAAAATGACACAGAGTATTTGTAAAATAGTTTACTTGGGAAGAGTATTAAGAAGTCCCATATAAACATTTTTTAAAATAATAGTTATGGCTGGGACACCTTGTAGAATATGTTGTCCAATCACCTTCAAACAATTCAGCCAGGGCCGAAAGCCTACACTTTGACGGACGGTGTTAAAAATGCAAGTGCAGTACTTGTTGATGAATATAAAATTACTGATAAACAAACCCTTTGTAATGTGCTTCTCACTTTTGACAGGAGTCTCATAGAAGAGAAAGTCAATGAAATTAAAGAAAACAGTCATTGTGGAGAAACTTTTACCCAGCTTCCAGAAGACAGGCTGAACTTCCAGGAGAAGAAAGCTTCTCCTGAAGTAAAATCATGTGACAGCTTTGTGTGTGGAGAAGCTGGCATAGGTAACTCATCTTTTAATATGAACATCAGAGGTGACATTGGACACAAGGCATATGAGTATCAGAAATATGGACCGAAGCCATGTAAGTGTCAACAACCTAAAAAAGCCTTCAGATATCGCCCCTCCTTTAGAACACAAGAAAGGGATCACACTGGAGAGAAACCCTATGTTTGTAAAGAATGTGGAAAAACCTTTGTTTTCTATTCAAGCATTCAAAGACACATGGTAATACACAAAGGGGATGGACCTTATAAATGTAAGTTTTGCGGGAAAGCCTTCCATTGTCTCAGTTTATGTCTTATCCATGAAAGAACTCACACTGGAGAGAAACCATATGAATGTAAACAATGTGGTAAATCTTTCAGTTATTCTGCTACCCTTCAAATACATAAAAGAACTCACACTGGAGAAAAGCCTTATGAATATCAGGAATGTGGGAAAGCATTTCATAGTCCCAGATCCTATCGTAGACATGAAAGGAGTCACACGGGAGAGAAGCCTTATCAGTGTAAGGAATGTGGGAAAGCATTCACGTGTCCCCGTTACGTTCGTATACATGAAAGGATCCACTCTAGGAAAAAATTTTATGAATGTAAGCAGTGTGGGAAAGCATTATCCTGTCTTACAAGTTTTCAAACACACATAAGAATGCACTCTGGAGAAAGACCTTATGAATGTAAGATATGTGGGAAAGGCTTTTGTTCTGCAAATTCATTTCAAAGACATGAAAAAATTCACAGTGGAGATAAACCCTATAAATGCACGCAATGTGGTAAAGCCTTCCCTCATTCCAGTTCCCTTCGATATCATGAAAGGACTCACACTGGAGAGAAACCCTATGAGTGTAAGCAATGTGGGAAATCCTTCAGATCTGCCTCACACCTTCGAGTGCATAGTAGAACTCACACTGGAGAGAAACCCTATGAATGTAAGGAATGTGGGAAAGCCTTCAGATATGTGAATAACCTTCAAAGTCATGAAAGGACACAAACACACATAAGAATACACTCTGGAGAAAGATGTTATAAATGTAAGATATGTGGGAAAGGCTTTTATTGTTCCAAATCGTTTCAAAGACATGAAAAAACTCACACTAGAGAGAAACTCTCTGAATGCCAGCAATGTTCATTAGTTCCAGTTCCTTTCGATATCATGAAAGGACTCACACTGGAGAGAAGCCATATAAATGCAAGCAATGTGGGATAGCCTTCAGAGCTGCCTCAGTCCTTCAAATGCATGGTAGGAGTCACCCTGAAGAGAAACCCTGTGAGTGTAACCAATGAGGGAAAACCTTCAGATCTGCCCCACACCTTCGAATGCATGGTAGGACGCACAATGGAGAGAAACCCTATGAATGGAAGGAATGTGGGAAAGCCTTCAGATCTGCCCGGAACCGTCAAATTCACGAAAGGACACAAGCACACATAAGAATGCACTCTGTAGAAAGACCTTATAAATGTAAGATATGTGGGAAAGGCTTTTATTCTGCCAAGTCATTTCAAATACATGAAAAATCTTACACTGGAGAGAAACTCTACGAATGTAAGCAATTTGGTAAAGCCTTTTTTCTTTCACTTCCTTTCGATATCATGAAAGGACTTATACTGGAGAGAACCCCTATGAGTATAAGCAATGTGGGAAAGCCTTCACATCTACCTCACACCTTCGAAAGCATGGTAGGAGTCACACTGGAGAGAAACCCTATGAATGTAAGCAATGTGGGAAAGCCTTCAGATCTGTCAAAAATCTTTGAATTCATAAAAGGACACACTGGAGAGAAACCCTATGAATGTAAGGAATGTGGAAAAGTGTTCCATAATTTCTCTTCTTTGCAAATACATGAAAGGATGCACAGAGGAGAGAAGCCCTATGAATGTAAGCATTGTGGGAAAGCATTCACATCTGCCAAGATCCTTTGAATACATGCAAGAACACACACTGGAGAGAAACCCTATGAATGTAAAGAATGCACAAAAGCATTCAGCTTGCCTGTTTCCTTTCATAGACATGAAAAGACTCATACTTGAAGGAAACCCTATGAAGGCAAGCAATGTGGCAAAGTTTTCACTTCCAGTTCTTTTCAATATCATAAACTCACTGTAGGGAGAAACCCTATCAATGTAATCAATGTGCAAAAGCCTTTCTTCCACTTCTTTTCAATATCATGAAAGGACTCACACGGGAGAGAAACCCTATGAGTGTATGCAGTGTGGGAAAGCCTTCATTTCTTCTAGTTCCCTTCGATATCATGAAAGAACACATGGGAGAGAAGCCCTGAGAATGTAAGCAATGTGGGCCGGGCGCGGTGGCTCAAGCCTGTAATCCCAGCACTTTGGGAGGCCGAGACGGGTGGATCACGAGGTCAGGAGATCGAGACCATCCTGGCTAACACGGTGAAACCCCGTCTCCACTAAAAAATACAAAAAACTAGCCGGGCGAAGTGGCGGGCGCCTGTAGTCCCAGCTACTCGGGAGGCTGAGGCGGGAGAATGGCCTGAACCTGGGAGGCGGAGCTTGCAGTGAGCTGAGATCCGGCCACAGCACTCCAGCCTGGGCGACAGAGCCAGACTCCGTCTCAAAAAAAAAAA
>NC_037687.1:11617529-11654504 GCF_003255815.1 Theropithecus gelada
CCGTAAAAAAAAAAAAAAAAAAAAAAAAAAATGTAAGCAATGTGGAAAGCCTTCAGATCAGCCTCACACCTTCAAATCCATGGAAGGACTCACACTCAAGAGAAACCCTATGAATGTAAACAGTATGGGAAAGCATTCAGACCTGACAAGATTCTTTGAATACAGATAATGAATGTAAACAATTAACTGTTTATAATAACTGTATACTAACAAATGTTACTCCTTTTAAATAATTAAGAAGCTATAATACCCCATTGGTGTCATGTATTAGATCAACCTTATACTGTTAAATTGTTATTACTTGGACATTGTGAGTCAGTATAACCATGTGGATAAAATGCCAGGCATCTTTTTTTTTTTGGAAATTTCACCTTTCATACTTAGGTACTTACATTTTTATCTAACCCTAATCAATCTTTCCTACTTTCTTTCTTTCTTCTTTTTTTTTTTTTCCCAGAAAGAATCTCACTCTGTCGCCCGGGCTGGAGTGCAGTGGCATGATCTCAGGTTGCTGCAACCTCTGCCTCCAGGGTTCAAGCGATTCTCCTGCATCAGTCTCCTGAGTAGCTAGGACTACAGGCATGCGCCACCATGCCAGGCTGATTTTTTGTATTTTTTATTAGAGATGGGGTTTCACCATATTGGTCTGGTCGGTCTCGAACTCCAGACCTCATGGTTTGCCCCGCCTCGGCCTCCCAAAATGCTGGGATTACAGACATGAGCCATCGGGCCCAGCTGCAACCCTATTTTTCATTCAGTCATAATACCAATAGTTATCTCACGTACCTCTGAGTGCCGCCTTCTCCAAAACCAGCAGTGCCATACCTGCTGTCAGCAAGGATGTAATATACCATAGTGATAAAGATGACCAAAAGCCATAAATGATTGTGAGATGTATGAGAATTACAAGTCACATTAGTAAGAAGAGAAAAATTTTGGTCATGTTTATGATTTGAAATATGTTTTCCTTTGTCACATTTAGAAATATAGTTACAAAATGCCCTTGTTTTTGTCCTGATTCATAATGGTCACTGAGGAGCATCGTCTCATACGCCTGGTATATGACGTGTCTCTCCAACAGTAAAAGACTTAGCCTTGGCTGGGCATGGTGGCTCACGCCTGTAATCCCAGCACTTTGGGAAGCTGAGGTCAGAAGTTCGAGACCATTCTGACCAATATGATCAAACCCCATCTCTACTAAAAATACAAGAATTAGCAGGGCGTGGTGGCATGCTCCTGTAATCCTAGCTGTTCAGGAGGCTGACACAGGAGAATCGCTTGAATATAGGAGGCAGAGGTTGCAGTGAGCTGAGGTCGCACCATTGTACTCCAGCCTCGGCAGCAACAGTGAAACTCCATCTCAAAAATAACACAAAAAATGACTTGGCATTAGGGCCAGGTGAGATGGCTCACGCCTGTAATCCCAGCACTTTGGGAGGCTAAGGCAGGTGGATCACTAGGTCAGGAGATTGAGACCACTCTGGCTAACACGGTGAAACCCCATCTCTCCTAAAAAATACAAAAAATTAGCCGGGTGTGGTGGCAGGCGCCTGTAGTCCCAGCTACTCGGGAGGCTGAGGCGGGAGAATGGTGTGAACATGGGTGGTGGAGCTTGCAGTGAGCCGAGATTGCACCACTGCACTCCAGCCTGGGTGACAGAGCAAGAGCAAGACTCTGTCTCAAAAAAAAAAAAAAAGACTTGACCTTGTGGTGAGGTGATGTCATCTGTAGACTCCTGGACCCGTTTTTGCCTTACTTATTCTCTAAAGACTAAAATATTTCCTAAAATGTATGGGCACTGTTTACCAGAAAGTACCTTAGTTAAAACATATAAATTGGTTTATGCCTTATAAAGCTACATTTTTTCAAATTGCTTTACTGAGTCATAGGAGGCTAAAAATTTGTGTAAATTGTCTAAATACAAGCCTGTCTTTCTCTGATAATGTGCTGTCGATGCTAACTTGTCAACAGCCTGCTTATGTCAGCAGTGTAAAGTTAACAGCAACATGGAAAAGTTTCTTTTATATATTATGCAATGGCATAGACCAATTCAGTCACTTCCTTTAAGGTGCCAATGAAGCTGCTCTTCAGAAACACTTATTTAAAACTGCCTAAGTTCAAAATCCAGGCACCACAGGATGCAGCATCAATCACTGACCAAACCCTGTCTGTGTGTGGAGATGACATACCCAGTCCCAGATAATGTATCCACATCAGTGAAGGGTGGAATCATTGATTGTCAGATCACACAAAGTAACTCAGAGCAGGGAAGACAGGGCAGTGAAAACTGGCCAGGCATGGTGGCTCACACCTGTAATCCCAGCACTTTGCTAGTCCAAAGCGGGTGGATCACTTGAGATCAGGAGTTCAAGACAAGCCTGGCTAACATGGTGAAACCCTGTCTCTACTAAAAATACAAAAATTAGCTGGGCATCGTGGTGTGTGCCTGTCATCCCAGCTAATAAGGATGCTGAGGCAGGAGAATGGCTTGAGCCTGGAGACAGAGATAACAGTGAACTGAGATCACACCTTTGCACTCTCCAGCCTAGTCGACGCAGCGAGACTCCATCTCATAAAAAAAAAAACAAAAAAGAGTTGGATGCACCTGAATCCAACCCCTGTCTCATCCTTCTCCCTTGAAGGCCAAATACACCCTGATACTTTTCACCAAAGAGTAGAAACAACACAATTCACTTGATCCCAAATGTGACTTTCCACAGGATGCAAGCACAGTGTTGGAATGGCCAATGACAGTGACAATGAAAGTGCAGGGTGAGGGTGATGAACAGGACACAGTGGAGAGCCTGACATTGGCCTGGATATGGGGGTGTCTTGATGCTTCACAAAGAGCCCAAGGAGCACCCCAAAGAGGACACTGGAGCACAGTCCCAAAGGATCTTCATATGCCAGGAAGACCACTAATTTTGGAAGTCAGCGACATTGGTGCCTGTTTGAGTCCTGATGCTTCATCTATAACATGCTTTTCTGCATCTGGTTAGACAAGGAGATCTGAAAAAAAAATTTTTTTTTCTTTTTTTCTTTTTTTTTTTTTTTAGAGGGAGTCTCGCTCTGTCGCCTGGGCTGGAGTGCAGTGGCCAGATCTCAGCTCACTGCAAGCTCTGCCTCCCGGGTTTATGCCATTCTCCTGCCTCAGCCTCCCGAGTAGCTGGGACTACAGGCACCCGCCACCTCGCCCGGCTAGTTTTTTGTATTTTTTAGTAGAGACGGGGTTTCACCGTGTTAGCCAGGATGGTCTCGATCTCCTGACCTCGTGATCCACCCATCTCGGCCTCCCAAAGTGCTGGGATTACAGGCTTGAGCCACCGCGCCCGGCCGGAAATCTGGAATTTTTGTTTCAGCATTTAGAAATAAGTTATTTAAGCAATCCTCAGACTCGTAGTTTATGCTGAAACTACCTTCAGACACACAGCTACAGATGGGGAATCTAATGAGTATTTCCAAGGCTACACTCCGTAGGAAAAACTCTTCATGAAGTCAGTGGGACCCTGTCATGGGAGAGTTTTAAGACCCACAATCAAAAAGGTGGGGAAACTAAATTAGAGTGGAAGGAGGGCAGGAGAAGGTCAAGGACTTTCCTGGAGACCTAACACACCCAACATTATTACCCTGGATGAAAACCAATACATATCCTAACACTACATACTCTCTTCAATGTTTAACCGACAAAATGAAATGTATTCAAAGCTAAACTTCCAGAATTCTGCTTTACACTATTAATAATGTTTTAATATCCCTCAATGTGTTGATACTAGGGCATTATTAAATACGAATACCATTTTCTGGTTATATATGAAAAATATCTTGATTTCTGAGATACGAAAACGCTCATTTTTAGATATGTATGTTCTTGCACTTTTTTTTTTTATAAAATAAGGTGAAAAGACAGGAAAAATGTTTTCAGATCATAGAACTTGGATTAAGTCATACAAATTTATTTAACATTTATATATGGGAGCCTTCAGAATGAAGACCCACCCAACAGTAAGACAAAAAAGCTTATATACCATTCTGAGGCCAGGAAAGAATGCAGATGTGGCTGGCCAAAAAATCCCGGATTTGGTGGGTAAGTCAGGTTTAATGGCAAGACAGATTAGGGAAGAGGAAGGGAAGAAGCTTGCCTTCTGTGTTGCTAAGGAGTCCTTGTTATGTAGATGAAGGCTCCCTCAGAGAGAGTAGGTGGGAAATGCTGCTTTTCAGACTTTTATTTAGAATTTTAAGTAATAGGGACAGGATTATGCTATGTTGCCCAGGCTGTTCTCTAATTCTTTTTCTCAAGCAGTCCTCCCAGCTCAGTCTCCAAAAGTGCTAGGATTACAAGCATGAGCCACCATGCCCAGGGAGTTTCGTGGGAATTTTTTTTTTTTTTTTTGAGACCGTGTCTCGCTGAAGTTAATATGTCAGCATACTAACACATTAACTGCAGAGCTGTGTCCCAGTCCCAAAGTGCCCCTTTCTAATAATTCTGCATATTGGTATCAAATGTTGGGCTAAGTGTCAGATAATGCTCTCCAATAATCTGAAGACCAACAAATGTCTGGATTTCTTTTTTCTTTTTTGTTTTTTAAGAGACATAGTCTGGTTCTGTTTCCCAGGCTGGAGTGCAGTGGTGGGATCATAGCTCACTGCAGAAACTCCTGGGCTCAAGGGATTCTCCTGCCTCAGCCTCCCAAGCAGCTGGGAATAAAGGCACATGCCACCATGCTGACTGTTTTTAAATTTTTTGTACAGATGGAGTCTCACTCTATTGCCCAGGCTGTTCTTGAATGCCCAGGCTCAAGTGATCCCCCAATCTTAGCCTCCGAAAGTGCTGAGATTACAGTCATGAACCAATGCACCCCGCCCTGAAAAGGAAATATTTCGAAGGGAAATTCAAAGGGAAAATATCTAATGTTCAAGTTGTTACCTATAGAGCAGTTAACAGGAACTATCATTTAGGGTCTAAGGGGTTCTAGGACACTAGGTATGAAGCAAATATGAGGAACGTCAGAGAACAAGCTGACCCAATGATTAATGCTGGAGGTGCTGCAAGCTTGGTTAAAGTTTTCCTCCTCCCTTCCTCCGTGATGAATCTGATAAAGTTTAAAGGGATGGTTTTACCAGGGCCTTTCCATTGACTGCAAGGAGGCCATCTCTCCTGGTAAATCCTCAATAGTCCAAGCCTCTTAAGTGGCTAGAATGATCCAGTCCATAAGGAAATGTCACCACCTGCTGTGTTTTGCACTTAGATCATCAAACGGGGTCAGCGTTTCCCCAGGGAGTTTGGTAGGATTTTTATTTTATTTTGTTTGTTTGTTTTGAGACAGTGCCTGGCTGAAGTGCAGTACCCATTTACAGGTCACAGCAGCCTCAAACTTTGGGGCTCAAGTGACCGTCCTGTCTCAGCCTCCTGAGTAGCTGAGACTGTAGGTACACACACTTCTCCTGGGTAATTTTAAAAATTTCATGGAGATGGGAGGGTCCCACTTCACTGCTCAGGGTGGTCTCCAACCTGTGGCTTCAAGTGATCCTCCCACTTTGGCCTCCCAAAATGTTGGGTTTACAGGCATGATCCACAGCACTGGGCCTCCCAGGCTGTTGTCGAAAGGTCTTCGCAATCTCTTCTGCAGCAGTCTGTTCCCTGACAGTGAGAGTCTCATCCTTTGACCCCATTTTGCAGCAGTAGTTGAGTGTTCACTTTTCTTTCCATAAGGGGGCGAGCTTGCCAGTGACCCTCATCCCCCCCCCCATAGATGACTTCTTTGTCATCAGAGCCTTCCTTTTCATAAATTCCCACGGAATCCAAGTTTTCACGTTCCAATCGGGCTTAGTTATGATAGCTACTGGCCCACACCAGCTGCCACAGCACCCCCGTCCCATGGAAACCGCCCAACTCTCTCCTCCCCGAATGTGCTGTCCCGAGAGCCCCCATCTCTGCTCTCCCGGGCTCTGGGCCTTAGAGCCGCGCTGCTGCAGATCCCAGTTCCCGGGGCTGCTCCCTCCACCTATCCACATCCATCTCCAGCTTTCCACCCTCTCTCCGACCAGCCTGGCCTGGAGGTGCTGCAGTGTCATTGAACGTAGGTCCCTGAGCTGCCACCTCCACCACGATCTGGAAATCTTTTAAATGCACTTAAGTTATCTTAGAATTTTCCTCCCCCACTTTATACATAAATATAGGAGGAGAGCAGGGACTGTGCTGGTGTCTTATTCACACAATGGGATTGAGGATGTTTGTGTCATGGAACTGATCAACGGGGTGAGAAGTAGCTGAATAACCTGCAGGGGGCAGCAGAGCCCGAGGTCGGTGACTCCACACTGAGGCCAGTCTGGAGCCTGCCAAGGGAGGGAAAGGGAGCTCCAGGGGGCTTCCGGGCAACCCTCCCTCTCCTACTGGTGGCCTCCAGCTGTTGAAAGCAGCTCCAGAAGGAGTGTGGATTCCAAGAAGCTGAAGAGCCCTGGAAAGCATAACACCAACATGCACACGTATGTGTGGGAGTTCTGTCCTTTCTAGTGTTGTACCTCTGAAGCCTGGGGTTGTCTTCTGGGCAGTGTTTGGGGTTTGACATGCATGGGGCCTCTGGGGTCCGATTTGTAAGATACAGTGAATTTCTTTGAGTTTTTCTCTAAAGATTTAGCCTGCTAACTTCCTTGTCTTTTGTTTTCAAACTCAACTTTCCTGTTCCTCCTTGCTCCTAGTTACCTTGAAACAGCCTACCCCCTTCTCATCAACTCTAATCAGTAACTCACATCTGTTCCCTTGGGTACCTGTACCCATTGTTCCCCTGAAACTGCACATCTCACACGCTCCACCTCTGTACCTCATGTCCCCCTCCCCTTCTATATTTAGAAAAATATATACAAGTAGCCCAAGTAGCCAATCGGGTCAGCTCAGATTGTGCCGTCCAACCCCAGCCCGTGAAGGAGTGACACAGAGATAGGGACTTCATTAAGGATAAAAACCTGCTGGTCTCCTTTGTTCTCTGTGCTCTTGTGATCTTGATTGATGCAAGTGGCACCGTTCTGCGGTAGTAAATTGCCTTGCTGAGAGAATTAAACTTTTGCCTGAGTGCTGGTTTTATTTCACGGCACCGAGCATTTATTCCGGGAGCATTTTATATCCAGCAATTCTGGGGGATCGTCCGGGATCCCCATTCTCCTTTTGGAAGGGTTCCTCGGTCACCCTACCCTGGGGAGATGCGTCCCACTGCCCCATTGCGGTTGGCCTCAGGGACAGGAGATCGAGACCCACCCATTTTGACGAATAAACCCGGACTGTCAGCAACGCGGGGAAGAGAGGCTTGCGACACCGCGGGGACCAGGTAAACTCTGTGCACACACCAAGGTAGGAAACATCGGCAACAAAGTAATTCTTTGGTAGTCGGAGGGGTGTGGCAGGGCATTCTGGGGGTTGAAAGTGCATGAATGGTAACAAGCACTACTGCTGTGCGGAGTGAGTGGGTCCAATCTGCGGTTCTGTGTTCACCTCACACGGCTTAGGGCAGCCCTTCGGGGTTCCTGTCACAGGTTTATACTGACCTGCCATCAATGCTAAGAGGAATCTGAAACAAACCTGCGAGGGAAGCAGCCAGAGTGGATGAAGCGAAAGAAGAGTGCAACGAACCTCCAGCAGGTGGAGCTAAAGGATAGTCGAATTGAGCCTTAGCAACATTTCCAGTGAAGGATAGGCAAAAGACCCCCTAATATGAGGGGTTGAGCCACAAGGAACCCCCCAAATAGGCAAGAGATCCCTAATATGAGGGGTTGAGCCACAGCAAGCCCCCCAGGCAAGAGATTCCTATTACGAGGGATTGAGCCTAGCCAGGACCCAGTATAGGAAATATTACAAGCAAAAAATATAAAGTTAGCAACAAAGATATCCCCAATAGTCCCCTAGACCTCATGTTAAAATATTAGAAAGATAATGAAAAGGCTAAACATAAGAAAAAGCAATTAATGATAAAATATTGCTGTTCCTTTTAGACTCAAGAACTAATCCTTGAACCCTTAGTTTTCTGGCCAGAATTTGAGTCAAATGAGGGATGGATTTGTGAACTTCTAATAGAAAATGTTACTAGTAGAAGACCTGCCTCCCAAGAAGAAATAGATTATGCCCTATGTTAGTGGCAAGGAGTTGTCCTTTCCCCTCCTCCAAGGATTGAAAGAAGCAAGTCAAAAACTAATCTTTGGAGGAAAATTAGTTATACATGTGCCCTATTAAGATAGAACCATCTTGAATGAAAAAGACAGTGAAGGAAGGGGCTCAGGGGTTCCTAGCAAAAAGAACAATACGCAAGATCCCCTAGACCATTCCTCACCTAATATACCCAACCCTTCCCCTCAGGCATTGCCCCATAAGTCTGTTCTTCCCCAGCCTACGTCCCTCTCCCCTAAATAACTCCAAGCTCCTAATTCACCAGATGGCTTTTGCCAGGCTAGCAACATGAAGGATCTGCCGCAACATGTTGTTAGCATTGTCTGACCCATAGTGCACCCCTGTGGCAGGCAAAGCCCATACTCCTGCCCACTGGCTGGTCCACGGTCCCGGCACTGTATTGACGGCGGCTCTGCATGACATGCGAGCCAGGCCCCAGCCTATGCCCCATGCAAACTACATTATAGGATATCTGCCTTACTTTTGCCAAGGTCGAGTAATACGGGGCTTCAGCCATGGCTCCAAGCAGCCTGGCATCCCCGCAGCTAAGTTTCCTAAGCAAGAAGTAGATAATCTTTCAGCTGATATATCCACTAGCATTTATTATAGTCAGGCCAGTGTTAAAAGTGAAAATATCCACCAGAAAAGAACTTTGATTCCTTAAAGTCAGTTATATTAAAATGTACCACCAAAAAAGAATTGCATGTGTATAAATATGAAGCTATTCTGTTGAAAATGATAGTTTAACATTACTAGTAATTCGCTTAACCTAACAAGTTTCTTAAAGGAAGATCCAAATCTAAAAAGGAAGCACACATGTTTAGATTTAACTGATTACCATGCAAACATCTGGCCAAACTTAAGAGAAACCCCCTTCAAAAATGATTAAAGAAAAAAGGATTCAACAGATGTTCAATAATTAACAGAGAAGTCCCTAGAGAAATAAAATTTTTAAAATTGTTTAATAATTGGTTGACCCAAATCTGTAAGCTGTTTGCACTTAGTCAAGCTTTAAAGTACCTGCAAAGGAACCATCTATTCTAATCTACACTGATTCTAAATACGCCTTTATGGTGGTTCATACATTTAGAAAATTTCAGACAATTAATAATAAAGGTCAAAGCCTTATTCATGAAGAGTTAATCACCCAAGTGTTAAATAACCTTCAGTTACCAGAAAAAAATCCACTGCCAACATTCCTACATACTTGGTTTATCTTCCACTTTCTCTTCCCTCAAAACTCACAATTTTCCAGTGCAGGTGCCTCCCCTAGAGTTCCCAGTACATCAACACCAGCCCGAGGAGCCGGCCTAGTACTTCCCACCATTGAAACTGCAGTCCGGACAGCAGAGAAAGGATAGACCCATCACACCCGAGTCAAGAAAGCACCGCCACCCCCAAAATTGTAGGCCATTATTGGAAACCCCCTCAAACTAAAGCTAAGAAAAATTTAACTCTCTTCCATCTATTCTATTACTCTTTCTTCTTTTCCCCTTGTAATGCTGACCACCTTGTCATTAATGTAACTCAATCAAACTCACCCCAAGTTATCACGTTTAATGCTATGTCTAGTCATACCCTGTAAAGATCTCCAAAGTCAAAGACAAGTCTCAGCCTCAGAAAAGTATCTCTGTCCCTTTAAGGTGAAAGGCTCCCCCTACCAAGACCCTTTTTTTTTTTTCTTTTTTTTTTTCTTTTGAGACGGAGTCTTACTCTGTCGCCCAGGCTGGAGTGCAGTGGCCAGATCTCAGCTCACTGCAAGCTCCGCCTCCTGGGTTTACGCCTTTCTCCTGCCTCAGCCTCCGGAGTAGCTGGGACTACAGGCGCCCACCACCTCGCCCGGCTAGTTTTTTGTATTTTTTAGTAGAGACGGGGTTTCACCGTGTTCGCCAGGATGGTCTCAATCTCCTGACCTTGTGATCCGCCTGTCTCGGCCTCCCAAAGTGCTGGGATTACAGGCTTGAGCCACCGCGCCCGGCCCCAAGACTCTTATTCCTTAACAAATATAAGAAAACAAGTCTGTCATAGCTAGAATGATGTCCTATGGACAACCAAATATCAAGGCTAGACCTCATCAGCAAGTGGCTGTATATCCTAAAAACCATACATTCATTTCACTAAAAAAGCACCTCCCCCAATTGCCAGTATAATCAATGTAATCCCATACAAATTTCTGCCTCTACTGACCCTAAACCTACTTTAAGTTCCTTCTATAGCATAGGAGCCAACTGGCCAGCACAGACCTCATAAGGTCTTCCGAAGTGCGTTTTATTAATTTTTCATTCTCTTTACCCCCTTCCTTCTCTTCTCCTTCTAAGCTTTCTTTTAATCAGACTGCCACCTCTTTTCTACCTAATGATAATACTAAAGTAAATATTGTAGAAGTAAAAGATTTAAGACAAACCCTAGCAATTAAAACAGGATATCAAGATGTAAATGCCTGGTTGGAATGGATTCAATATTCTGTCTGCACACTGAACAAAAGCAATTGTTATGCTTGGACGCATGGCAGACCAGAGGCCCGGATTGTTTCCTTTCCACTAGGATAGCCCTTCAGTTGACCAGGCATAGGCTGTATGGTAGCTCTTTTCCAAAATTCCACAGCCTGGGGCAACAAAGCATGCCAAGCTCTCTCTCTGCTATATCCTGAAGTCCAACAACCTGCAGGTCAGCCCCCAAAGGCCATTCAGTGTCCGTCCCTCAACGTCAATTTCACCTCGTGTCTCTCACGACAAAAGGAGAATTTAGCATTCCTTAGAAGTTTAACAAGATGCAATAAGCTTAAGCCCTTCCAAAAACTTACCCATCAGTCTGCCCTTAGTCATCCTCAAGCAGATGTATGGTGGTATTGTAGTGGACCTTTACTGGACACTCTGCCAAGTAACTGGAGCGGCACTGGCCCTCTTGTCCAACTGGTGATCCCTTTCACCCTGGCATTTCATCAACTATAAGAGGAAAAACCACAACACCGAAAAATAAAATAAGCCCCTTATAAGTCTTTTGAATCTCAAGTTTACATAAAGGCCATTAGAGTCCCACGGGCAGTTGCCTAACAAGTTCAAAACCTGAGACCAAATAACTGCAAGATTTAAATCCATATTTCCATGAATAACTATTAATAAAAAGGTAGCTTAGATAAATTACATCTATTATAATCAGCAGCAGTTTATGAATTACACCAAGGATGCTATCAAAAGAATAGCTGACCAATGAAGGCCTACTAGCCAAATAGCTTAAGAAAACAGAATGGCTCGGCCAGGCGCAGTGGCTCATACCTGTAATCCCAGCACTTTGGGAGGCCAAGGTGGGCGGATCACGAGGTCAAGAGATCGAAACCATCCTGGCTAACATGGTGAAACCTCGTCTCTACCAAAAAATACAAAAAAATTAGGCGGGCGTGGTGGTGGGCCCCTGTAGTCCCAGCTACTAGGGAGGCTGAGGCAGGAGAATGGCGTGAACCCAGGAGGCGGAGCTTGCAGTAAGCTGAGATCGCACCACTGCACTCCAGCCTGGGCAACAGAGCGAGACAGTGTCTCAAAAAACAAAAAACAAACAAACAAACAAACAAAAAACCCAGAATGACTCTAGACATGTTATTAGCCGAAAAAGGTGGAGTTTGTGTTATGATTAAAACCCAATGTTGTACCTTCATCCCAAACAACACTGCCCCCCAGTGCAAGCATAACAAAGGCCTTGTAAGGACTTACCACTTTATCCAAAGAATTAGCTAAAAATTCTGGAGTCAATGACCCTATTTCAAGATGGCTAGGAAAGTAGTTCAGTAAATAAAGAATCATAGCCTCAATACTTACTGCTCTTACAGTCGTAACAGATGTACTTATTCTTGTTAGGTGTTGTGTCATAGCATGCATCCATAGGCTAATACAAAGGATTGCACAGACAGCACTTACTGAAACCCCCCTTAGTTCTCCTCCACCTTGTTCTAGTAAGCTTTTCCTTTTAAAAGATCAAAGCAAACAGCAAAGCCAAAACACGTTAAAAAAGTTTAAAGAGAAAAAGATCATAAGAAAATGAAAAGGGAGGAATTGTAACACACAGTACATTTCTCTGAGTTTCTTTTCAAAGATTTAGCCTGCTAACTTCCTTGTCTTTTGTTCTCAAACTCAACTTTCCTGTTCCTCCTTGCCCCTAGTTACTGTAAAACAGCCTAGCCCCTTCTCATCAGCTCTCATTAGTAACTCCCATCTGTTCCCTTGGTTACCTGTACCCATTGTTCCCCTGAAACTGCACGTCTCACGCGCTGCACCTCTGTACCTCACATTCCCCTCTCCTTCTATATTTAGAAAAATATGTACAAGTAGCCAATCGGGTCAGCTCAGATTGTGTGGCCGAACCCCAGGCCACGAAGGAGTGACACAGAGATAGGGACTGCATTAAGGACATAAAACCCCCTGGTGACGTTTGTTCTCTGTGCTCTTGTGATCTTGATTGACACAAGTGGCACCCTTCCGCAGAAGTAAATTGCCTTGCTAAACAAATTAAACTTTTCCCTAAGTGTTAGTTTTACTTCGCAGGACCAAGAATTTATTCCTAAAGCATTTTATATCCAACAGAGATCTTCGTATATATAAAGAAAATGTGTGAAGATCAGGCTAGAGACAGAATTGTTTGGGCGGCGTCACCTGGATAAAGTTGACAGTTTCTTTAGGTCAAAAGCTTAAATTAACCTCGGGAGAGAGTTTGCTGCTGGTGAAAATGAAGATCTGGAAGAAGGGAGCATTTTCACACTGTGAGGAGGGGATGGGGTAAGTGAACAAGTCTTGGCCATGCCTCAGCCCCACTTGCGGCCCGCTTGAGGACATATGCCTCTCCTCCTGGTGCAGGCGTGCCTGGCCTGGTCTCCGTTCCACTGCTGCTCTGAGGCAGGAGATGGCTCCTGTGGACACTGAGTCTGAAATTCCCTGCACACTCCTGTGACCCCGTGCAGAACGAAGAAGCAGGGACAGTCCCTTGAGTGAGGAAAACGCTAGCGTTCTCCTCTATCAATAGCAAGTTTGGCTGAAATGCAAATATCCAATAACCAGAGTGCAGGAAGGAGCTCACCCTTAGGGAAGCAGTGGTTAAAATCCGTGAGTCTGGCTCTGCAGGGCCTGATACCCGGGGCTTCCGCTGTCACTCAGACATGGGGGGCGGGGCCTAGCATTCCATCCAATCAGAGGCACTGGGGCGTGGTCCTGCCCACTGTTCATCCAGACACGGAGAGGGTCGCATTCCTGCCCTCACGTTTGTGGCTGAGCGGGCCGCGGTTCGGATCCGGTGTTTCCAGCCCCGAGAGGGACCTGGTGCCTCTACCCAGGATTTTGTCGCTCTGTCACCTGCGCTATGCCCTGCTGTAGTCACAGGAGGTGTAGAGAGGACCCCGGGACATCTGAAAGCCAGGAAATGGTGCGTGTCTGGGGCTGGGTGTCGTGAGACGGGGGAGGGGCTGCCTGGACCGACCAGAACCGACTGTGGCGAGACCGTGGCCTTCCTGCGGGCGACTTCGGGATCTGGGACCAAGTCCTCCTGGAGCCGCTCGGCCCTCGGTCCCCTCGGCTGCTGGGTGTGGCTGGGCCGACAGCCGGGACACCAGGCGTCCTGTCTCGTCCCTGCGCGGCGACTGCGGCTCCCTAGCCCTCTCTGGGCAGCTCCGCGCCCGCAGCCACGCGTCTACCCAGATTGTGCGGAAGCCGCGGGAGGGTCATGGGGGTATCCCGACTGGGGTGTGGGGTTCGTGCGTAGGAGGAGCAGCGGTCTGTGGGGCCCCCAGTGTCCACTTTTTCTCTTGTTAAAAATTAAACTGAGGAAGGTTAACAAAGAGTTCATTTGAGCAAGCAGCTATTCACGAATGAGACACACCCAGTCCTGGCTTGTGGTTTGTCAAAGGAAAAAGCCAAACTATGTAAAATAAAGAAGTTTGTTCGGAGCCGAATAGGAGAGACCTTGGCCGAGGGAAAAACATCCCCAAGAAGCCTGGAGTGGTCCCGAGGCGGCTCAAAACAGTTTGGTTTTATTCATTTTAGAGAGACAGGAATTGCGGGGAAAATAATGAATTAGTACCTGGAAGGTTTAAGTTCCTTTGGCAGAAAGGGCGGGACCTGGCCGGGCGCGGTGGCTCACGCCTGTAATCCCAGCACTTTGGGGGGCCGAGGCAGGCGGATCACCTGAGGTCAGGAGTTCAAGACCAGCCTGGTCAACATGGTGAAACCCCGTCTCTACTAAAAATATTAAAAAGAAACTAGCCGGGCGTGGTGGTGGACGCCTGTAATCCCAGCTACTCGGGAGGCTGAGGCAGGAGAATTGCTTGAACCCAGGAGACGGAGGTTGCAGTGAGCCCACACAGTGCCACTGCACTCCAGCCTTGGCGACAGAGTGAGACTCTTGTCCAAAAAAAACAAAAAAAACAGAAAGGGTGAGACCTGTGGAAAGGGGATTAGAAGGCACAGGTGGTTGAGGGATTCTGTAGGTGGCAGCTGGTTAAGAGCGTGAAGCTTTGTCTAAAGTTTGGAGGAGGTAGGAAGGAATGCTGAAGGAAGGGGGTCTGTTATCTGCCACTTGATTCCATCCCAGCCAAAAAACAGACCTGTTTCTCTAGATTTTATGAATTCTAAGGCATGACTTACCCTTGCCTTGAGAGGCCTTAGGTCTTATTTGTAATTTGGTATCTTATTGCCACAGGAGTCTTTTTTTTCCAGGCTGATGATGTCTGTTTTTACGTGAATGTGCGTCAGTTGCTGCATCTAAACTCCTAAAGGGAGAGGGTGTCGCTGTGTTGGCCAGGAAGCCTGTCTCACCTCCCATCCTGTCATACAGAGGAACTCCATTTTCAGGGTTTTTTAGGGGTCCCCTTGGCCAAGAGCCGGTCACTTCCCTTACCTGGGAAGGTACTTTGTTTTTGTTTTTGTTTGAAACAGAGTCTCCTTCTGTCACTCAGGCTGGAGTGCAATGGCTGGATCTCAGCTCACTGCAACCTCCACCTTCCGAATTCAAGCGATTCTCCAGCCTCAGCCTTCCAAGTAGCTGGGATTACAGGCACGCACCTGAAGGGGGCCTGCCCCTCCACACCTGTGGGTATTTCTCATCAGGTGGAGACGACAGACTGAGAAAAGAAATAAGACACAGAGACAAAGTATAGAGAAAGAACAGTGGGCTCAGGAGACTGGTGCTCAACATGCGAGGACCTACGCTGGTGCTGGTCTCTGAGTTACCTCCGTATTTATGATCATTATTTTTACTATCTTGGCGAGGGGAGTGTGGCAGGGCCACAGGGTGATGGTGGGGAGAAGGTCAGCAGGGAAACGTGAGCAAAGGAACCTGTATCATGAATAAGTTCAAGGAAAGGTACTGTGCCTGGATGTGCACGTAGGCCAGATTTCTGTTTCACTTTACACAAACATCTCAGTGTAGCAAAGAGTAACAGAGCAGTGTTGCTGCCAGCCTATCTCGTCTCCCACAGGGCGGGTTTTCTCATATCTCAGAATAGAATGAATGGTCGGCTTTACACAGAGACATTCCATTCCCAGGAACCAGCAGGAGACAGAAGCCTTCCTCTTGTCTCAGCTTCAAAGAGGCCTGCATCTTTCACTACTCCTTCTCAGCACAGACCCTTCACAGGTGTCGGGCTGGGGGATATAAGGTCTTTCCCATGAGGCCATATCTCAGGCTGTCTCAGTGAGGGAAACCTTGGACAATACGCAGGCTTGTTTGGGTAGAGGTCCCTGCGGCTTTCCGCAGTGCATTCTGTCCCTGGTTAACAGAGAATTGAGAATGGCGATGGCTTTTACTAGGCATACTGCCTGCAACCATATTGTTAACAAGGCACATCCTGCACAGCCCTAAATCCATTAAACCTTGATTGAATACAGCACAGGTTGCTGTGAGCACAGGGTTGGGGCTAAAGGTACAGATTAACAGCGTCTCAAAGAAAACAATATTTTTCTCTTGCGAGGCGTTTTGTTGAGACAGAGTCTCGCTTAGTCGCCCAGGCTGGAGTGCAGTGGCGTGACCTCGGCTCACTGCAAGCTCCGCCTCCCGGGTCCACACCATTCTCCTGCCTCAGCCTCCCGAGTAGCTGGGACTACAGGCGCCCGCCGCCTCGCCCGGCTAATTTTTTGCATTTTTAGTAGAGACGGGGTTTCACCATGTTAGCCAGGATGGTCTCGATCTCCTGACCTCGTGATCCTCCCGCCTCGGCCTCCCAAAGTGCTGGGATTACAGGCGTGAGCCACCACGCCCGGCCAAAGAAAACAATTTTTCTTAGTACATACCAAAATGGAGTTTCTTATGTCTTCTTTTTCTACATAGACACAGTAACAATCTGATCTCTCTTTCTTTTCCTCACACGCACCACCACGCCCGCCTAATCTTTGTGTTTTTAGTAGAGATGGGGTTTCACCATGTTGGCCAGGCTGTTCTCGAACTCCTGACCTCAAGTGACCCACCCACCTCGGCCTCCTAAAGTGCTGAGATTATAGGTGTGAGCCACCTCACCAGACCAGAAGGTATGTTTTTATTTTTAATTTACAGGTTGAAGGCTAGGCTTTTATTAGGTGCATGAGGAGACAAACCAGATAAATGCTTGATTGGTGGCAGAGATGCAAGTGCCTTATTTGGACTTGTCACTCCAAAATAATTGAAAGCTTCAGATTTCAGTTTGAAGAGTTTATTCAAGCGGAAAGATAGCAATGGCCCATTCAGGAAAAAAATAGACTCCAGAGAAGTGGACTCAGTATTCTAAAATTGGAAGTTAAGTTCTTGCTTATATCACCAGGAAAAGAGGCCCTGATCAACCCCAAGAGAGTTCTTGGATCTCACACAGGAAGGAATTCAAGATGAGTCACAAAGTGCAGTGAAAAGAGAGTTTGTTGAAAGCTTACTCTGGGCCAGCATGATGGCTTAGATCTGTTTTCCAAGCACATTGGGAGGCCGAGGCGGGAGGATCACTTCCGGTCAGCAGTTCGAGACCATGTTGCCTGGGCAACATAGGGAAACCCCATCTTTTCCAAAAACAACAAAAATTAGCTGGGTGTGGTGGCCTGCACCTGTAGTCCCATATACTCAGGAGGCAAGAGTTCAAGACCCAGCTGGCCAACACAGCAAGACCCTGTCTCTATTTAAAAAAAAAAAAAAGAAAGGAAAGGAAGGGAGGGAGGGAGGAAGGAAGAAAGAAAAAGAAAAGAAAAGGAAGGAAAAGGAAGAGTGATTCTCTGTTACAGCATACAGCATCCTTATAAAGCAAGTGGAGGAATGTACTAAGTTTTTCTTATGTGGGAGTCTTGTCTATGTGAAGACTAAACTAACCTGTGCCTACCTGCATGTGGGCTGACAGCATCACAAAATTTTTACTCTGTTGATTTAAAGAAAACTACCCTTTACATTTTAGCGCCCAAGTGCATTAAAACATAACTGTAATTATCTTGAAAGCACATATTGTTATGGGTATTGGGACATGGGGACGTTCTGTTGTTGTGGGAGTGTAAGGATACTTGCAGGCATCTTCAGGCTGTTTTCTTCATGGGAAACATTTGATGATCATGGGTTGTAACTGGCAAGGAGTGTTTCTTGTTAGTCTCAAGATGGAGCTGAACTTAAATTGGTGTTACTCTGGCTCTCCTAGGCACCTGCTTCCCTAACACTTATATAGGGAAATTGCAAATAAATATAATAGGATTGCATTTTCCATACAAGGCTGATGTATGAGGAACAATAATTTAATTTAATTTTTTTCTTTGAGCTAATGTCTTGTTCTGTGGCCCAGGCTGGAGCAGTGGTGCGATCATGGCTTACTGCAGCCTTGACCTCCCTGGTTCAAGCACCTCAGCTTCCCAAGTAGCTGAGACTACAGTTGCCCACCAGCACACCTGCCTAATTTTTTTTTTTTTTTTTTTTTTTTGAGACGGAGTCTCGCTCTGTCGCCCAGGCTGGAGTGCAGTGGCCGGATCTCAGCTCACTGCAAGCTCCGCCTCCCGGGTTTTTACACCATTCTCCTGCCTCAGCCTCCCGAGTAGCTGGGACTACAGGCGCCTGCCACCTCGCCCGGCTAGTTTTTTGTATTTTTAGTAGAGACGGGGTTTCACCGTGTTAGCCAGGATGGTCTCGATCTTCTGACCTCGTGATCCGCCCGTCTCGGCCTCCCAAAGTGCTGGGATTACAGGCTTGAGCCACCGCGCCCGGCCTTTTTTTTTTTTTTTAATGGAGATGGTGTCTCGATATGTTGCCTAGGCTGGTCTCTAGCTCCTGGACTCAAACAGTCCTGCTTCCTTGGCCTCCAAAAGTGCTGGGATTACAGATATCAGCCACTGCACCCGGCTAACAACTTAATTCCTTAGGGTTTGCTTTTTTCCCCCAGAGCTTGTTTTCTTTCTAGCTGGTTTTTATTTCCTTTTCAATTTAAAAGAGTGAATTTAACATTCCAGCTGAAGACAATGTGATAGGCATGAAGTCTTTATGTGAGGAAGTAAAGAGGGAAGTTAGTCTACTACAGAGATCAGTAGTGAAGAGGGGCCTGGCGGGATGGCTCACACCCAGAACCCCAGCACTTTGGGCGGCGGAGGCAGGTGGATGGCTTGATTTCAGGAGTTCAAGACCAGCCTGGGCAACATAGCAAGACCCTATCTCAATTGTGAAAAATCATATTTAAAAAAAAAAAAAGTGAAGAGGGAAAGGGTCTTTCCTGTTTCCTTTCAGTCATTTACAACATTTTACAAAACACTATAGGTAAGAAAGAAGGTGAATCTGTAATCAGGGAAAGGAGAGTTCCAGCTGTCTGTGTGAAAGCTGTGTGTCATGTGACTGAACCCCATGATCACATTGCTTCAAGATAGAGATCCACCAGCTTAAATATTTGAATTACTTTGTTGTTTTTGTTTGTTTGTTTGTTTTGAGATAGGGTCTCACTCTGTGGCCCAGGTTGGAGTGCAGTGGCATGATCTCAGTTCACTGCAGCCTTTGCCTCCTGGATTCAAGTAATTCTCCTGCTTCAGCCTCCCAAGTAGCTGGGATTACATGCCTGCGCCACCACACTCAGCTAATTTTTGTATTTTTAGTAAACACGGGGTTTTACCATGTTGGCCAGGCTGGTCTCGAACTCTTGTCCTCAAGTGGTCCGCCCACCTTGGCCTCCTAAAGTGGTGGGATTACAGGTAGAAGCCAGCTTGCCTGGCCTGACTTAGGTAGAAA
Organism: Theropithecus gelada; assembly: GCF_003255815.1. Classification (NCBI taxonomy): domain Eukaryota; kingdom Metazoa; phylum Chordata; class Mammalia; order Primates; family Cercopithecidae; genus Theropithecus; species Theropithecus gelada. Next base: position 11,636,860 of record NC_037687.1, read on the forward strand.
ATTTCTAGTTATGTAATCAGAGGTTAATTGGTGGATTCTGCCTGATTAAACATAAATTTCATTTCCCTATAAATTAGTAATTTTGAAGGGTTGTATTTAAATTTAATTTCAGGATCTTTAAGTAGGACCTTCAGATACTGCATACAGTTCGGTCTCATTGTTTTTTATTTAAATTTTTTCACAATCTCCGGGGAAACTGGTTTCCCCTGGCATTTTCCAAATATATGGGATGCAGGGCCTCAAATCTCAAATCAGGAGTTGGAGATCAGCCTGATGAACATGGAGAAACCCTTTCTCTACTAAAAATGCAAAATTAGTCAGGCCTGATGGTGCATGCCTGTAATCCCAGCTAGTCAGGAGGCTGAGGCAGGAGAATCACTTGAACCCGGGAGGCCAAGGTTGCAGTGAGCTATGATCGTGCCATTGCATTCCAGCCTGGGCAACAAGAGTTAAACTCCATCTCAAAAATAAAAAAAATAAAATAAAATAAAAGATTATTCCAGCCTCAGCAACATGACAAACTTTGCCTATATAAAAAATTACCTTATCATTGTGATGTGTGCCTATAGTCCCAGCTACTCAGGAGGCTGAGGTAGAAGGATGTGTTGAGTCTGAGAGTTCCAGGTTGCAGTGAGCTATGATTGCACCACTACACTCCAGCCTGGGAAGCAGAATGAGACTCTGTTTCAAAAGAAAAGGGCTGGGTGCGGTGACTCACATTTCTAATCCCAGCATTCTGTGAGGCCGAGGTGGGTGGATCACAAGGTCAGGAGATCGAGACCATCCTGGCTAACATGGTGAAATCCTGTCTCTACTAAAAATATGAAAAATTAGCCGAGCGTGGTGGCAGGCGCCTGTAGTCCCAGCTAATCGGGGGGCTGAGACAGGAGAATGGCGTGAACCCGGGAGGCGGAGCTTGCAGTCAGCCGAGATCACGCCACTGCACTCCAACCTGGGTGACAGAGCGAGACTCCGTCTCAAAAAAAAAAAAAAAGAAAGAAAGAAAAAAAAAATTAGTTTCAATAGAGTATGCTGTCTTTTAAAAATTACATTCAGCAGATTGTTACTGATAATTAAAATTCACTGAGATTTATTTCTGTATAGTGTGCATTCTAGAAACTTACTAAAATATTACATATGCACAAAATGCATGAAAGAATTGCACAATGAATTTAAATAATGATGGAGCCAGTATTGGGAATAATAAGATAACTGCCTTACTTTTCCTTATACTTTCACAACCTGGGTATGCATCCTCATCAGTATATTTTATTTTTGCATGTTTTTTATGCAAATGATAGCCAATATGTTATATTTTATATCAGATTTTGTTTTAACTCAGTTATGAACCTTATATGAAATGATAGTTAATTCACTTTCTTACTTAATGGATTTTATTATTTAGGACAGTGGTTGTTTCCCCCAAAACATTGAGCAGATAAATCCACAGAGTTACTGCATTTTTCTTCCAGGCTCATAGCTCCCCCCTCCTTTTTTTTTTTTTTTGAGACAGAATCTCGCTTTGTTGCCCAGGCTGGAGTGCAGTGGCTTGGTCTTGGCTCACTGCAACCTCTGCCTCCTGGGTTCTAGCAATTCTTCTGCCTCAGCCTCCTGAGTAGCTGGGAATACAGGTGCACACCACCATACTCGACTAATTTTTGTATTTTTCGTAGAGAGAGGGTTTCACCATGTTGGCCAGGCTGGTCTTGACCTCCTGGCCTCAGGTGATCCACCCGCCTCAGCCTCCCAAAGTGCTGGGATTACAAGCGGGAGCCACCTGTTTTCTTTCATCACTGAGTAACATTCCATTGTGCAGATGTTACCATAGTTTGTTTCTTTATTCACCTATTGAAAGGCTGATCTTGAGCCTGGTGTGATGCCTCATCCCTGAGTTCCCAGCCCGTGGGAGACTGAGGTGAGAAGATTGCTTGAGGCCAGGTAGTTAGAGACCAGCCTGGTAGATACAGTGTGAGACCTTGTCTATTTTTTTTTTTTTTTTTTTTAGGAATCACCTTGTTTGATTCTAGTTTTTGGTAGTTATGAGTAAGGCTGCTAAAAGCGTTTGTGGGAGGACTTTTGTGTGGACATCAGTTTTCAGTTCATTTAGGTCAATATGTAGGAGTGAGACTACTGAATCAGTAAGACCACGATTATTTTCTTCAGAGCTCCGCAGACTGTCTTCCAAATGGGCGTAGAATTTTCCATTCACATCCATAGTGAAGGAGAGTTCACTGTCATTGGCATTAGGAAATGTCAGTGTTTTGGATTTTAGCTACTCCACCAGGTATTTGTTGGTGCTTCGTTGTTTTTTTCCTTTCTTTTTTTTTTTTTTAATTCCTTTGGAGACGGAGTTTCATTCATGTTGCCCAGACCGGAGTACAATGGCGCAATATCAGCTCACTGCAGCCTTTGCCTCCCGGGTTTAAGTGATTCTCCTGACTCAGACTCCTGAGTAGCTGGGATTACAGGTGTACGCCACCACACATGGCCGCTGTTTGTGTTATTAGTAGAGACGGTTTCACCATGTTGGCCAGGCTGGTCTCAAACTTTTGACCTCAGGTGATCCAGCCACCTCAGCTCCCCAAAGGGCTGGATTATAGGCGTGAGCCATTGCGCCTGGCCTGTTTTCATTTGCTCTTTAATAACGTGTAATGTAGAGCATCCTGTCATGTGTTTGTTTGCCATAATTACATTCTTTAGGGGGAGATATATTTGGACAGATTGGGCTTTTTTTTTTTTTTTTTTTTTTTGAGACTGAGTCTGGCTCTGTCACCTAGTCTGGAGAACAGTGGCGCGATCTCAGCTCACTACAACCTCTGTCTCCCAGGTCCCTGCGATTCTCCTGCCTTAGCCTCCTGAGTGGCTGGGATTACAGGCTCATACCACCAGGCCCAGCTAATTTTTTTTTTTTTTTTTTTTTTTGAGACAGAGTCTGGCTCTCTCACCCAGCCTACAGGGCAGTGGTGTGATCTCAGCTCACTGCAAGCTCTGCCTCCCGAGTTCATGCCAGTCTCCTGCTTAAGCCTCCTGAGTAGCTGGGACTACAGGTGCCCGCCACTATACCCGGCTAATTTTTTTTTGTACTTTTAGTAGAGACGGGGTTTCATTATGTTAGCCAGGACGGTCTCGATCTCCTGACCTTGTGATCCACCCATCTCGGCCTCCCTAAGTGCTGGGATTATAGGCCACTGCACCCTGCCCCCAGCTAATTTTTTATTTTTACTAGAGACAGGGTTTCACCATGTCTCTAGTAAAGTTGGTAGTCAGGTTGGTCTCAAACTCCTGACCTCGGTGATCTATCCATCTCTGCCTCCTAAAGTGCTGCGATTACAGGTGTGAGCCACTGCCCCTGACCTTTTGCTTATTTTTTGATTGGTTGGTTTTTTTCTTATTGAATTTTAGGAGTCCTTCATACCTTTTGGATACCAGTTCTTGATCAGATAGGTGTTCTGCAAATATTTTGTCCCAGTCGGCCGCCTGTCTTTTTATTCTGTTAACAGAGTCTTTTCCAAAACGTTTTTGTTTTGAATGAAGTCCAATTTATCGATTTTCTCATTCACATATCATGCTTTTTGTGTTGTGTGTGAAACCTTATTGGCAAATCCAAGGTTGTCTTGGTTTTCACAAGCGTTATGTTCTAGAAGTTGTGAGGTTTGCATTTTCCATTTAAGTAAACGATTCAATAGGAAGTAGTTTTGTAAAAGGTGCAGTTCTGTGTCTAATTCATTTCTTTGCATTTGCTAATTCAGGTGTTTCAATACCGTTTGTCTTGTGCCACCATGCCTAGTGTTTTACTTTGTTATGGAGACGGGGTCTCCTTATGTTGCCCAGGCTGGTCTCCAACTGCAGGGCTCAGTTGATCTGTCTGCCTTGGCCTCCGGGTTTGCTTTTTTTTTTTTTTTTTTTTTTTTTTTGAGACGGAGTCTGGCTCTGTCGCCCAGGCTGGAGTGCAGTGGCCGGATCTCAGCTCACTGCAAGCTCCGCCTCCCAGGTTCCCGCCATTCTCCTGCCTCAGCCTCCCGAGTAGCTGGGACTACAGGCGCCCGCCACCGCGCCCGGCTAGTTTTTTTGTATTTTTAAGTAGAGACGGGGTTTCACCGTGTTAGCCAGGATGGTCTCGATCTCCTGACCTCGTGATCCGCCCGTCTCGGCCTCCCAAAGTGCTGGGATTACAGGCTTGAGCCACCGCGCCCGGCCGGGTTTGCATTTTTAATACATGTCTTTATGGTAGATTTTTCTATGTTTCTAGTGCCTCTCTTATCATCTTATGGAATCTTCTCTTGTATATTTATTGAGCTTTTTTTTTTTTTTTTTTTTTGAGACGGAGTCTCGCTCTGTCGCCCAGGCTGGAGTGCAGTGGCCAGATCTCAGCTCACTGCAAGCTCCGCCTCCCAGGTTCACGCCATTCTCCTGCCTCAGCCTCCCAAGTAGCTGGGACTACAGGCGCCCGCCACCTCGCCCGGCTAGTTTTTTGTACTTTTTAGTAGAGACGGGGTTTCACCGTATTAACCAGGATGGTCTCGATCTCCTGACCTCGTGATCCGCCTGCCTCGGCCTCCCAAAGTGCTGGGATTACAGGCTTGAGCCACCGCACCCGGCCTTATTGAGCATTTTTAATCATGAGGAGATATTAACCTATTTATGCTGGAGGTTGCACTTTTTTGAATTGCAGACGTGTGAAAAATCAGAGTTTGGCCATGACCTTGAGCAGTAGGAAATAAATAACTCCCACATCCTTAGCGTTCCAAAAATGGAACACTAGGCATAAATTGGTTAAGTCTTGTCAGATGCCTTTTCTGCCTCTATTAGGACATTCTTATGGTGTTTTGTTTGTTGGTTTTAAGACAGAGTCTCACTGTGTTGCCCCGGCTGGAGTGCAGTGGTGTGATCTCAGCTCACTGCAACCTCTGCCTCCTAGGTTCAAATGATTCTCCCACATTGGCCTCTCAAGGAACTGGGACTATAGACACATGCCACCACCCCTGGCTAATTTTTGTATTTTTTAGAGATGGAGTTCCACCACGTTGGTCAGGCTAGTCTCAAACTGCTGGCCTCAAGTGATCCACCCACCTCAATCTTCCAAAGTGCTGGGATTACAGGCATGAGCCACCATGCCTGGCTGGTACCATGATTTATTATCATTACTTATCTTAAAAGAATGTAAAACTTATCAGCTGAAGAAATTTTACATGTACAGTTGCGATGGTTTGACAAATCTACTTAAGTTCTCTAAGATGAATTCTATTGTATTTTGCTTTTTTCAATTATCCGGAGGTTTCATGCATGTTGTAGTATGTATGGGCCAAGATTTCATTTTCTTTTCTTTTTTGTTTTTGAGTCGGAGTTTCACTCTTGTTGCCCAGGCTGGAGTGCAGTGGCACAATGTTGGCTCACCTGCCTCCTGGGTTCAAGCAATTCTCCTGCCTCAGCCTCCCGAGTAGCTGGGATTACAGGCACATGCCAACACGCCTGGGTAATTTTGTATTTTTCGTAGAGATGGGGTTTCTCCATGCTGGTCAGGCAGATCTTAACCTCAGACCTTCAGGTGATCCGCCCGCCTCGGCCTTCCAAAGTGCTGGGATTACAGGCATGAGCCACCATGCCCGGCTGAGATGTCATTTTCTAATAGTAAATAATATCGCATTTTATGTATATGCTTACCACATTTTGTTTTTCCATTCAGCCGTCAATGGATAGGTTATTGGCTGCATTGCTCATTACTGCCACCTCAGGAAGGTTGTATTGTGGTTAAATCTGTGCTTATTACACCTGGGTATCTCTTAGGAGTTTCTTGTTTGCCCTCTTGTGTACATACAGTGCCAGGTTTTTTTTAGGAATGTCCCCTTTGCCCTGTCAGCATCTAGCTACATTCTGACAGGATAACTGCAAAGTGAATGATTCCTGGACATCATAATGGAAGTTTCTTTCTATCCAGGTGATTCCCCTACTCTCTGATTATATCTAGCATACCTGTTTTGGGTAGTCCCTGGGGGTGTGGGATTTCCCAGGGGCTCCCCCTCATGCTCTTTGCTAGCTATCTGCTTCATCTGACAGTATCAACAAAGATTACACTTTGGGAACAGGCATTTTCAAGGATGCACAGCCTCAGGTCTGCTAATGTTAACTTTGTTCTGCATATGAATTCATAGGTGTCTATTATGACAGGTGCTGCAGACCCACAGTCCAAAGAGACATTAGGGACAGCCCAGGCAGTTCACTTTTCTCTCTGGGTTCAGTGAATACACACATTTTCCTACCCTGCTGTGACTTTGACTTTACCCCTTGTTCAGTTCTAGCATCACAGTTGCTTTATGAAGTAGCCAGGTGTTGTGGCACATGCCTGTGGTCTCAACTACTCAGGAGGCTGAGGCCTGACAATCACATGAACCCAGGAGTAAGACGTTGTAGTGAGCCAAGATGGTGCCACTACACTCCAGTCTGGGTAACAGTGCAAGATACTGTCTTTAAAAAAACCAAAAACAAACAACTGCTGGCAGGGCATGGTAGCTCATGCCTGTGATCCCAGCACTTTGGGAGGCTGAGGCAGGCAGATCACCTGCGGTCGGCAGCCTGACCAACATGGAGAAACTCTGTCTCTAGTAAAAATACAAACTTAGCTGGGTATGGTGGCACATGCCTGTAATCTTAGCTACTCAAGAGGCTGAGGAAGTAGAAGTGCTAGACCCCAGCGGTGCAGCCTGGGCGACAAGAGTGAAAATCTGTCTCAAAGAAAAAAAAAAAAGTCAGGTACGTGGCTCACGCCTGTAATCCCAGCACTTTGGGAGGTCAAGGTGGGCAGATCACGAGGTTAGGAGATCGAGACCATCCTGGCTAACACAGTGAAACCCCGCCTCTACTAAAAATACAAAAAAGTTAGCCAGGCGTGATGGCAGTCACCTGTAGTCCCAGCTACTTGGGAGGCTGAGGCAGGAGAATGACTTGACCTGGGGAGGCAGAGCTTGCAGTGAGCCAAGATCGGGCCACTGCACACCAGCCTGGGTGACAGAGCGAGACTCCGTCTCAAAAACAAACAAACAAACAAAAATTGCATTATGGAAGAAAGTTTCTCCCTGTATATACAGGGGGAAAGGGATCTGATGAGCAAAGCGGGGAATAAGTGTTTGGAGTCCACGGCATCCTGAGAACATCTTGGGAATAGAGTCTAGGCCCCCAGTGCTGTCACTCTCACCCATCCTCCTCTACACATGTGAGATGTTTCAGGACCCGGTGGCCTTTGAGGATGTGGCTGTGAACTTCACCCAGGAGGAGTGGGCTTTGCTGGATATTTTTCAGAAGAATCTCTACAGGGAAGTGATGCTGGAAACTTTCAGGAACCTGACCTCTATAGGTAAGAATGACAATATTCCTTCCCTTCTTAGTCCATTAGTGAACCAGTGTTTCTAGCTCATCAATGCTGTTGAGTGATTTAGAACATAGACAGGAAATACTTTGATGAATAAATGAGGTATGGCTGCAGTAAATCATGGGCATAGAATCTAATAATTTTTTCACAATTTTATAATGCCTCAGGACTATTTTTGTGTGTCTGTATTTTAGGAAAAAGTTGGAAAGACCAGAACATTGAATATGAGTACCAAAACCCCAGGAGAAACTTCAGGTAATTTGTACTTATAAGACAAAGCAGTGTCTCTCTAGACAATCTTAGAATATGACAATATATTGAAAATAAGTAAAACAAAGAACTAAGTCCAGGATCAAATTCATTTATTTTTAGAATATTTGACAAAAAAAAAAAAAAAAATGTGAATGTGACATAGGCTGTGGGCTCACTCCTGTAATCCCAATCCTTTGAGAAGTAGAGATAGGAGGATAGCTTGAGGCCAGCAGTTCAAAAACAGCCTGGGCAACATAACGAGACCATATATCAACAACAGCAAAAAATTAGCCGGGCATTGTGGTATGCATCCGTGTCCCAGCTACTCAGGAGACTGAGGCAGGAGGATCACTTGAGCCAGTAAAGCCTGCCGTAAGCTATGATGGTTTCACTGCACTCCAGCGTGGGCAACAGGACTAGACCCTGAAACAAAAGAAAAATGACACAGAGTATTTAGTATTTGTAAAATAGTTTACTTGGGAAGAGTATTAAGAAGCCCCATATAAACATTTTTTAAAATAATAGTTATGGCTGGGACACCTTGTAGAACACGTTGTCCAGTCACCTTCAAACAATTCAGCCAGGGCCGAAAGCCTACACTTTGATGGACAGTGTTAAAAATGCAAGTGCAATACTTGATGATGAATATAAAATTACTTATAAACAAACCCTTCATAATGTGCGTCTTATGTTTTACAGGAGTCTCATAGAAGAGAAAGTCAATGAAATTAAAGAAAACAGTCATTGTGGAGAAACTTTTACCCAGGTTCCAGATGACAGGCTGAACTTCCAGGAGAAGCAAACTTCTCCTGAAGTAAAATCATGTGACAGCTTTGTGTGTGGTGAAGTTGGCATAGGTAACTCATCTTTTAATATGAACATCAGAGGTGACATTGGACACAAGGCATATGAGTATCAGGAATATGGACCGAAGCCATGTAAGTGTCAACAACTTAAAAAAGCCTTCAGATATCACCCCTCCTTTAGAGCACAAGAAAGGGATCACACTGGAGAGAAACCCTATGCTTGTAAAGAATGTGGAAAAACCTTTATTTCCCATTCAAGCATTCAAAGACACATGATAATGCACAGTGGAGATGGACCTTATAAATGTAAATTTTGTGGGAAAGCCTTCCATTGTCTCAGTTTATATCTTATCCATGAAAGAACTCACACTGGAGAGAAACCATATGAATGTAAACAATGTGGTAAATCCTTCAGTTATTCTGCTGCCCTTCAAATACATAAAAGAACTCACACTGGAGAAAAGCCTTATGAATGTCAGGAATGTGGGAAAGCATTTCATAGTCCCAGATGCTGTCGTAGACATGAAATGATTCACATGGGAGAGAAGTCTTATCAATGTAAGGTATGTGGGAAAGCATTCACGTGTCCCCATTATGTTCGTAGACATGAAAGGACCCACTCTGGGAAAAAACCCTATGAATGTAAGCAGTGTGGGAAAGCATTATCCTCTCTTACAAGTTTTCAAACACACATAAGAATGCACTCTGGAGAAAGACCTTATGAATGTAAGATATGTGGGAAAGGCTTTTGTTCTGCAAATTCATTTCAAAGACATGAAAAAACTCACAGTGGAGAGAAACCCTATAAATGCAGGCAATGCGGTAAAGCCTTCATTCATTCCAGTTCCCTTCGATATCATGAAAGGACTCACACTGGAGAGAAACCCTATGAATGTAAGCAATGTGGGAAATCCTTCAGATCTGCCTCACACCTTCGATTGCATGGTAGGACTCACACTGGAGAGAAACCCTATGAATGTAAGGAATGTGGGAAAGCCTTCAGATCTATGAAGAACCTTCAAAGTCATGAAAGGACACAAACACACATAAGAATACACTCTGGAGAAAGACCTTATAAATGTAAGATATGTGGGAAAGGCTTTTATTGTCCCAAATCATTTCAAAGACATGAAAAGACTCACACTGGAGAGAAACTCTATGAATGCAAGCAATGTGGTGAAGCCTTCAGTAGTTCTAGTTCCTTTCGATATCATGAAAGGACTCACACTGGAGAGAAACCCTACAAATGCAAGCAATGTGGGAAAGCCTTCAGAGCTGCCTCAGTCCTTCGAATGCATGGTAGGACTCATCCTGAAGATAAATCCTATGAGTGTAACCAATGAGGGAAAGCCTTCAGATCTGCCTCACACTTTTGAGTGTGTGGTAGGAGACACAATGGAGAGAAACCCTATGAATGTAAGGAATGTGGGATACCCTTCAGATCTGCCAAGAACCTTCGAATTCCTGAAAGCACACAAGCATACATAAGAATGCATACTGGATAGCTGAACAAAAGGCAGCAGAAACTTCTGCAGACTTAAACATCCCTGTCTGACAGCTTTGAAGAGAGTAGTGGTCCTCCCAGCAGAGTTTGAGATCTGAGAACAGACAGTCTGCTTCCTCCAGTGGGTCCCAGAGCCCTGAGTAGCCTAACTGGGAAGCACCTCCCAGTAGGGGCTGACTGACACCTCATACGGCTGGTTGCCCCCTTGTGACAAAGCTTCCAGAGGAAGGATCAGGGAGCAACATTCGCTGTTCTGCAATATTTGCTGTTCTGCAACCTCTGCTGGTGATACCCAGGCAAACAGGGTCTGGAGTGGACCTCCAGCAAACTCCAACAGACCTCAGCTGAGGGTCCTTACTGTTAAAAGGAAAACTAACAGAAAGGACATCCACACCAAAACCCATCTGTACATCACCATTGTCAAAGACCAAAGGTAGATAAAACCACAAAGATGGGGAGAAACCAGAGTAGAAAAGCTGAAAATTCTAAACATCAGAGCACCTCTTCTTCTCCAAAGGAACGCAGCTCCTCACCAGCAATGGAACAAAGCTGGATGGAGAATAACTTTGACGAGTTGAGAGAAGAAGGCTTCAGACGATCGATAATAACAAACTTCTCCAAGCTAAAGGAGGATGTTCGAACCCATTGCAAAGAAGCTAAAAATCTTGAAAAAAGATTAGATGAATGGCTAACTAGAATAAACAGCATAGAGGGGACTTTAAATGACCTGATGGAGCTGAAAACCATGGCACGAGAACTACGTGATACATGCACAAGCTTCAGTAGCCAATTCGATCAAGTGGAAGAAAGGGTATCAGTGAAGATCAAATGAATGAAATGAAGTGAGAAGAGAAGTTTAGAGAAAAAAAGTAAAAAGAACAAAGCCTCCAAGAAATATGGGACTATGTTAAAAGACCAAATCTACATCTGATTGGTGTACCTGAAAGTGATGGGGATGGAACCAAGTTGGAAAACACTCTTCAGGATACTATCCAGGAGAACTTCCCCAACCTAGCAAGGCGGGTCAACATTCAAATTCAGGAAATACAGAGAATGCCACAAAGATACTTCTCAAGAAGAGCAACTCCAAGACACATAATTGTCAGATTCACCAAAGTTGAAATGGAGGAAAAAATGTTAAGGGCAGCCAGAGAGAAAGGTCGGGTTACCCACAAAGGGAAGCCCATCAGACTAACAGCGGATCTCTCGGCAGAAACTCTGCAAGCCAGAAGAGAGTGGGGGCCAATATTCAACATTCTTAAAGCAAAGAATTTTCAACCCAGAATTTCATATCCAGCCAAACTAAGCTTCATAAGTGAAGGAGAAATAAAATCCTTTACAGACAAGCAAATACTGAGAGATTGTGTCACCACCAGGCCTGCCGTACAAGAGCTCCTGAAGGAAGCACTAAACATGGAAAGGAACAACTGGTACCAGCCACTGCAAAAACATGCCAAATCGTAAAGGCCATCAATGCTAGGAAGAAACTGCATCAACTAACAAGCAAAATAACCAGCTAACATCATAATGACAGGATCAAATTCACACATAACAATATTAGCCTTCAATGTAAATGGGCTAAATGCTCCAATTAAAACACATAGACATGCAAATTGGATAAAGAATCAAGATCCATCAGTGTGCTGCATTCAGGAGACCCATCTCACGTGCAGAGATATACATAGGCTCAAAATAAAGGGATGGAGGAATATCTACCAAGCAAATGGAAAACAACAGCAACAATGAAAAAGCAGGGGTTGTGATCCTAGTCTCTGATAAAACAGACTTTAAACCAACAAGGATCAAAAGAGACAAGGTCATTACATAATGGTAAAGGGATCAATTCAACAAGAAGAGCTAACTATCCTAAATATTTATGCACCAAATACAGGAGCACCCAGATTCATAAAGCAAGTCCTTAGAGACCTACAAAGAGACTTAGACTCCCACACAATAATAATGGGAGATTTTAACACCCCACTGTCAACATTAGACAGATCAACGAGACAGAAAGTTAACAAGGATATCCAGGAATTGAACTCAGCTCTGCACTAAGCAGACCTAATAGACAACAGAACTCTCCACCCCAAATCAACAGAATATACATTCTTCTCAGCACCCACATCACACTTATTCCAAAATTGACCACATAGTTGGAAGTAAAGCACTCCTCAGCAAATGCAAAAGAACAGAAATTATAACAAACTGTCTCTCAGACCACAGAGCAATCAAACTAGAACTCAGGATTAAGAAACTCGCTCTAAACCACTCAACTACATGGAAACTGAACAACCTGCTCCTGAATGACTACTGGGTACATAACAAAATGAAGGCAGAAATAAAGATGTTCTTTGAAACCAATGAGAACAAAGATACAACATACCAGAATCTCTGGGACACATTTAAAGCAGTGTGTAGAGGGAAATTTATAGCACTAAATGCCCACAAGAGAAAGCAGGAAAGATCTAAAATTGACATCCTAACATCACAATTAAAAAACTGGAGAAGCAAGAGCCAACGTTCAAAAGCTAGGAGAAGGCAAGAAATAACTAAGATCAGAGCAGAACTGAAGGACATAGAGACACAAAAAACCCTTCAAAAAATCAGTGAATCCAGGAGGTGGTGTTTTGAAAAGATCGACAAAATTGATAGACTGCTAGCAAGACTAATAAATAAGAAAAGAGAGGAGAATCAAATAGAGACAATAAAAAATGATAAAAGGGATATCACCACCAATCCCCTAGAAATACAAACTACCATCAGAGAATACTATAAATACCTCTGTGCAAATAAACTAGAAAATCTAGAAGAAATGGATAAATTCCAGGACACATACACCCTCCCAAGACTAAACCAGGAGGAAGTTGAATCCCTGAATAGACCAATAACAGGGTCTGAAAATGAGGCAATAATAGCCTACCAACCAAAAAAAGTCCAGGACCAGATGGATTCACAGCTGAATTCTACCAGAGGTACAAAGAGAAGCTGGTACCATTCCTTCTGAAACTATTCCAATCAATAGAAAAAGAGGGAATCCTCCCTAACTCATTTTATGAAGCCAGCATCATCCTGATACCAAAACCTGGCAGAGACACAACAAAAAAAAGAGAATTTTAGACCAATATCCATGATGAACATTAATGCAAAAATCCTCAATAAAATACTGACAAACTGACTCCAGCAGCACATCAAAAAGCTTTCCACCACAATCAAGTTGATTTCATCCCTGGGATGCAAGGCTGGTTCAACATATGCAAATCAATATACATAATCCATCATTTAAACAGAACCAAAGACAAAAACCACATGATTATCTCAATAGATGCAGAAAAGGCCTTCAACAAAATTCAACAGCCCTTTATGCTAAAAACCCTCAACAAACTAGGTATTGATGTGATTTATCTCAAAATAATAAGATCTATTTATGACAGACCCACAGCCAATATGAAACTGAATGGGCAAAAACTGGAAGCATTCCCTTTGAAAACTGGCACAAGACAGGGATGCCCTGTCTCACCACTCCTATTCAACACAGTGTTGGAAATTCTGGCCAGGGCAATCAGGCAGGAGAAATAAATGAAGGGTGTTCAAGTAGGAAAAGAGAAAGTCAAATTGTCCTGGTTTGTAGATGACATGATTTTATATTTAGAAAACCCCATCGTCTCAGCCCAAAATCTGCTTAAACTGATAAGCAACTTCAGCAAAGTCTCAGGATACAAAATCAATGTGCAAAAATCACAAGCATTCCTATACACCAATAACAGACAAACAGAGAGCCAAATCATGAGTGAACTCCCATTCACAATTGCTTCAAAGAGAATAAAATACCTAGGAATCAAACTTACAAGGGATGTGAAGGAACTCTTCAAGGAGAACTACAAACCACAGCTCAATGAAATCAAAGAGGACACAAACAAATGGAAGAACATTCCATGCTCATGGATAGGAAGAATCAGTATCGTGAAAATGGCCATACTGCCTAAGGTAATTTATAGATTCAATGCCATCCCCATCAAGCTACTGATGACTTTCTTCACAGAATTGGAAAAAACTTTAAAATTCATAGGGAACCAAAAAGAGCCTGCATTGCCAAGACCATAATCAAAAGAACAAAGTTGGAGGCATCAGGCTACCTGACTTCAAACTATACTGCAAGGCTACAGTAACCAAAACAGCATGGTACTGGTACCAAAACAGAGATATAGACCAATGGAACAGAACAGAGCCCTCAGAAATAATACCACACATCTACAACCATCTGATCTTTGACAAACCTGACAAAAACAAGAAATAGGAAAAGGATTCCCTATTTCATAAATGGTGCTGGGAAAACTGGCTAGCCATATATAAAAAGCTGAAACTGGATCCCTTCCTTACACCTTATACAAAAATTAATTCCAGATAGATTAAAGACTTAAATGTTAGACCTAAAACCCTAAAAACCCTAGAAGAAAACCTAGGCAATACCATTCAGGACATAGGCATGGGCAAGGACTTCATGACTAAAACACCAAAAGCAATGGCAACAAAAGCCAAAATTGACAAATGGGATCTAATTAAACTAGAGAGCTTCTGCACAGCAAAAGAAACTACCATCAGAGTGAACAGGCAACCTACAGAATGGGGGAAAATTTTCACAATCTACCCATCTGACAAAGGGCTAATATCCAGAATCTACAAAGAAACAAATCTACAAGAAAAAATCAACCCCATCAAAAAGTGGGCAAAAGATATGAACAGACACTTCTCAAAAGAAAACATTTATGCAGCCAACAGACACATGAAAAAATGCTCATCATCACTGGCCATCAGAGAAATGCAAATCAAAACCACAATGAGATACCGTCTCACACCAGTTAGAAAGGCAATCATTAAAAAGTCAGTAAACAACAGGTGCTGGAGAGGATGTGGAGAAATAGGAACACTTTTACACTGCTGGTAGGACTGTAAACTAGTTCAACCATTGTGGAAGACAGTGTGGCAATTCCTCAAGGATCTAGAACTAGAAATACCATTTGACCCAGCCATCCTAGTACTGGGTATATACCCAAAGGATTATAAATCATACTGCTATAAAGACACATGCACATGTATGTTTATTGTGGCACTGTTCGCAATAGCAAAGACTTGGAACCTACCCAAATGTCCATCAATGATAGACTGAATAAAGAAAATGTGGCACATATACACTATGGAATACTATGCAGCCATAAAAAAGGATGAGTTCATGTCCTTTGTAGGGACATGGATGAAGCTGGAAACCATCATTCTGAGCAAACTATCACAAGGACCAAAAACCAAACTCCACATGTTCTCACTCATAGGTGGGAATTGAACAATGAGTACACTCGGACACAGGGTGGGGAACATCACACAATGGGGCCTGTCGTGGGGGGAAGGGGGAGGGATAGCATTAGGAGATATACCTAATGTAAATGATGAGTTAATGGGTGCAGCACAGCAACATGTCACATGTATACATATGGAACAAACCTGCACGTTGTGCACATGTACCCTAGAACGTAATGTATTAAAAAAAAAAAGCACTCTGTAGAAACACCTTATAAATGTAAGATATGCAGGAAAGGCTTTTATTCTGCCAAGTCATTTCAAATACATGAAAAATCTTACACTGGAGAGAAACGCTATGAGTGTAAGAAATGTGGTAAAGCCTTTGTTTCTTTCACTTCCTTTTGATATCATGAAAGGACTCACACTGGAGAGAACCCCTATGAGTGTAAGCAATGTGGGAAAGCCTTCAGATTTACCTCACACCTTCGAAATCATTGTAGGACTCACACTGGATAGAAACCCTATGAATATTAGCAATCTGAGAAAGGCTTCAGGTCTGTCAAAAATCTTTGAATTCATAAAAGGACACACTGGAGAGAAACCCTATGAATGTAAGGAATGTGGAAAAGTGTTCCATAATTTCTCTTCTTTGCAAATACATGAAAGGATGCACAGAGAGAAGCCCTATGAATGTAAGCATTGTGGGAAAGCATTCACATCTGCCAAGATCCTTTGAATACATGCAAAACACACACTGGAGAGAAACCCTATGAATGTAAAGAATACAGGAAAGCATTCAGCTTGCCTGTTTCCTTTCATGGACATGAAAAGTCTCACACTGGAAGGAAATCCTATGAAGGCAAGCAATGTGGCAAAGCTTTCACTTCCAGTTCTTTTCAATATCATGAACTCACTCTAGGGAGAAAACCCTATCAATGTAAGCAATGTGCGAAAGCCTTTATTTCTTCCACTTCTTTTCGATATCATGAAAGGACTCACATGGGAGAGAAACCCTATGAGTGTATGCAGTGTAGAAAAGCCTTCATTTCTTCTAGTTCCCTTCAATATCATGAAAGGACTCACACTGGAGAGAAGCCCTGTGAATGTAAGCAATGTGGAAAGCCTTCAGATCAGCCTCACCTTTAAATGCATAGAAGGACTCACACTCAAGAGAAACCCAATGAATGTAAGCAGTGTGAGAAAGCATTCAGACCTGACAAGATTCTTTGAATACAGATAATGAATGTAAACAATTAACTGTTTATAATAACTGTGTACTAACAAATGTTATTTTTAAATAATTAAGCTATAATAGTAAGGCTGGGCACTGCAGCTCACGCCTGTAATCCTAGCACTTTGCGAGGCCAAGGTGGGTGGATCACGAGGTCAGGAGATCGAGACCATCCTGGCTGACAGGGTGAAACCCCATCTCTACTAAAAATACAAAAAATTAGCTGGGCGTGGTGGCGGGTGCCCAGCTACTCAG
Source organism: Theropithecus gelada (assembly GCF_003255815.1). NCBI lineage: Eukaryota > Metazoa > Chordata > Mammalia > Primates > Cercopithecidae > Theropithecus > Theropithecus gelada. Next base: position 11,653,563 of record NC_037687.1, read on the forward strand.
GAGGCTGAGGCAGGAGAATGGCATGAACCCAGGAGGCAGAGCTTGCAGTGAGTCAAGAATGCGTCATTACACTCCAGCCTGGGCGACAGAGTGAGACTCCGTTTCAAAAACAAAAAAAAGCTATAATAAAATATCCCATTGGTGTCGTGTATTAGGTCAACCTTATACTGTTAAATTGTTGTTATTTGGACATTGTGAGTCAGTATAACCATGTGGATAAAATGCCAGGTATCTTTTTCCTCAGAAATTTTACTTTTGATGCTTATGGACTTAAATTTTTATCTCAACCCTAATTTTTCTTTTCCTTTCTTTTCTTTTCTTTCTTTTTTTTCAGAAAAAAATCTCACTCTGTCACCCAGGCTAGAGTGCAGTAGCATGATCTCAGGTAGCTGCAACCTCTGCCTCCAGGGTTCAAGCAATTCTCCTGCCTCAGCCTTCTGAGTAGCTAGGACTACAGGCGTGTGCCACCACGCCAGGCTAATTTTTTGTATTTTTTAGTAGAGACAGGATTTCACCATATGGGCCAGGCTGGTCTTGAACTCCAGAACTCATGATTCACCTGCCTTGGCCTCCCAAAATGCTGGGATTACAGACATGAGCCCTCGTGCCCAGCTGCAACCCTATTTTTCATTCAGTCATAATACCAATAGTTATCTCATGTACCTCTGAGTGCCTTCTTCCCCAAAACCAACAGTGCCATACCTGCTGTCAGCAAAGGTGTAATATACCATAGTGATAAAGATGACCAAAAGCCATAAATGACTGTGAGATGCATGAGAATTACAAGTCACATTAGTAAGAAGAGAAAACTTTTGGCCATGCTTATGATTTGAAATATGTTTTCCTCTATATATTTTTATGTACAAATGTGGGTTTAGGTAAGAAATAACTTTTAATTCTTTTTTTTTTTTTTTTTTTTTTTTTTTTTTTTTTTTTTTTTTT
>NC_037687.1:11654604-11738541 GCF_003255815.1 Theropithecus gelada
TTTTTTTTTTTTTATTTTTTTTTTTTTTTTTTTTTTTTTTTTGTTTTTTTTTTTTTTTTGAGACGGAGTCTCGCTCTGTCGCCAGGGCTGGAGTGCAGTGGCCGGATCTCAGCTCACTGCAAGCTCCGCCTTCCGGGTTCACGCCGTTCTCCTGCCTCAGCCTCCCGAGTAGCTGGGACTACAGGCGCCAGCCACCTCGCCCGGCTAGTTTTTTGTATTTTTTAGTAGAGACGGGGTTTCACGGTGTTCGCCAGGATGGTCGCGATCTCCTGACCTCGTGATCCGCCCGTCTCGGCCTCCCAAAGTGCTGGGATTACAGGCTTGAGCCACCGCGCCCGGCCCAGAAATAACTTTTAATTCTAAACCTTGAAGTCAGCTTGTCATTAAAATAGGTCATAACAAAAAGGTCTAGGTACTGAACTTGTAAGTAAAAATAAATATTAATTAAATACATTATTTCCTTAGAAATATAGTTTCAAAATGCCCTTGTTTTTGTCCTGATCCATCATGGTCACTGAGGAGCATCATGTCTCTCCAATAGTAAAAGACTTGGCCTTGGCTGGGCATGGTGGCTCATGCCTGTAATCCCAGCACTTTGGGAGGCTGAGGTCAGGAGTTCAAGACCATTCTGACCAATATGATCCAACCCCATCTCTACTAAAAATACAAAAATTAGCAAGGCGTGGTGGCATGCTCCTGTAATCCTAGCTCTTCAGGAGGCTGACACAGGAGAACCACATGCATACAGGAGGCAGAGGTTGCAGTGAACTGAGGTCACACTGTTGCACTCCAGGCTGGGCAACAAGAGCAAAACTGTGTCTCAAAAAAACAAAAAAAAAGACTTGGCCTTGTGGTGAGGGGAGGTCATCTGTAGACTCCTGGACCTGTTTTTGCCTTACTTATGCTCTAAAGACTAAAATATTTCCTAAAATGTATGGGCACTGTTTATCAGAAAGTACCTTAGTTAAAACATGAATTCATTTATGCCTTATAAAGCTATGTTTTTTCAAATTGCTTTACTGAGTCATAGGAGGCTAATAAATTTGTATAAATTGTCTAAATACAAGTCTGTCTTTCTCTGGTAATGTGCTGTTGATGCTAACTTGTCAACAGCCTGCTTGTGTCAGCAGTGTAAAGTTAACAGCAACATGGAAAAGTTTCTTTTATATATTATGCAATGGCATAGACCGATTCAGTCACTTCCTTTAAGGTGCCAATGAAGCTGCTCTTCAGAAACACTTATTTAAAACTCCCTAAGATCAAAATCCAGGCACCACAGGATGCAGCATCAATCACTGACCAAACCCTGTCTGTGTGTGGAGGTGACATACCCAGTCCCAGATAATGCATCCACATCAGTGAAGGGTGGAATCATTGATTGTCAGATCACACAAAGTAACTCAGAGCAGGGAAGACAAGGCAGTGAAACCTGACCAGGAATGGTGGCTCACACCTGTAATCCCAGCACTTTGCTAGTCCAAAGCGGGTGGATCACTTGAGGTCAGGAGTTCAAGACAAGCCTGGCCAACATGGTGAAACCCTGTCTCTACTAAAAATACAAAAATTAGCTGGGCATCGTGGTGTGTGCCTGTCATCCCAGCTAATAAGGATGTTGAGGCAGGAGAATGGCTTGAACCCGGAGACAAAGATAACAGTGAACTGAGATCACACCATTGCAGTCTCCAGCCTAGTCGATAGAAAAAAAAAAAAAAAAGAGTTGGGTGCACCTGAATCCAACCCCTGCCTCATCCTTCTCCCTTGAAGGCCAAATACACCCTGATACTTTTCACCAAAGAGTAGAAACAACACAATTCATTTGATCGCAAATGTGACTTTCCACAGGATGCAAGCACAGTGTTGGAATGGCCAATGACAGTGACAATGAAAGTGCAGGGTAAGGGTGATGAACAGGACACACTGGAGAGCCTGACATTGGCCTAGATATAGGGGTGTCTTGATGTTTCACAAAGAGCCCAAGGAGCACCCCAAAGAGGACACTGGAGCACAGTCCCAAAGGATCTTCATATGCTAGGAAGGCCACTAATTTTGGAAGTCAGCGACATTGGTGCCTGTTTGAGTCATGATCCTACACAGAGTGATCACTGAAAGCTCACACCAGGCGGGGTGACTCACACCTGTAATCCCAGCACTTTGGGAGGCCGAGGTGGGTGCATCATCTGAGGTTGGGAGTTCGAGATTAACCAGGCCAACATGGCAAAACTCCATCTCTACTAAAAATACAAAAAGTAACCAGGTATAGTGGCTCATGCCTGTAATCCCAGCCATTTGGGAGACTGAGGCACAAGAATAGCTTAAACTTGCAAGGCGGAGGTTGCAGTGTGCTGAGATCATGACGTTGCACTTCAGCCTGGGTGACAGAGCAAGGCTCTGTCTCCAAAAAAGAAAAAAAGCTCACTTGGTTCTTCCCATGGTGCCCCCACTGCAGGTGTACCAGCTACTCATGTTGACCATGGGAGAAACCCTTTATACTGAGAGAACCTCAGAGCCCTGGAAAGCTAGGGATCCACAGGCAGATGCAGTAGTCAGTGATGCCCTCCACAAGTGACAGTTTTGTCATGGGGCTTTTCCTAGACATTTCTAGTGAAACAAATGTGGGTTTAGGTAAGAAATAACTTAATTCTAGATGTCGAAGTCAGCTTGCCATTAAAATAGGTCATAACAGAAAAGTCTAGGTACTGAACTTGTAAGTAAAAATAAAAATATTAAATAAATACATAAAATGTGCTTGTATATAGGCTTAGAAGAGGTCAGTCAAAAATTCAGGGGCCACTGGGCATGATGGCTCATATCTGTAATCCCAGCACTTTTGGGAGGCTGAGGTGGGCAGATCACTTGAGGTCAGGAGTTCAAGGCCACCCTGGCCAGCATGGTGAATCACCATCTCTATGAAAAATAAAAATTAGCTGGGCATGGTGGCACACACCTGTAACACCAACTACTCCAGAGACTGAGGCTTGAGAATCACTTGAACCAGGGAGGCAGAAGTTGCAGTGAGCCAAGATCATGGTACTGCACTCCAGCCTGGGCTACAGAACAAGACTGTCTCAAAAAAAGAAAAAAGTTCAGGGACCTGGAGGAAGGAGAGAAACTGAAGCATGCTTTGGTTAATAGATGTTTCATTTTGACTGATCACTAAAGAGAAAACTATTCAACTAATGGTTTGTGAGGTAAATACTGGAATTTCTAGTCTGTGTCTGGTTTGTCATAGGTAACAAACGTGACATCATCTAAGTCATAATGGGAAGGGTGTTTCTTTTTTTTTTTTTTTTTGAGACGGAGTCTGGCTCTGTTGCCCAGACTGGAGTGCAGTGGCCGGATCTCAGCTCACTGCAAGCCCCGCCTCCTGGGTTCACACCATTCTCCTGCCTCAGCCTCCCAAGTAGCTGGGAGTACAGGCGCCCGCCACCTCGCCCGGCTAATTTTTTTTGTATTTTTTTGGTAGAGACGGGGTTTCACCGTGTTAGTCAGGGTGGTCTCGATCTCCTGACCTCATGATCCGCCCGTCTCGGCCTCCCAAAGTGCTGGGATTACAGGCTTGAGCCACTGCGCCCGGCCCGGAAGGGTGTTTCATTGGAGTAAGGTGCTCTTGCACAACACAAAGGATGGGGAATTTCATGAATCACAGCCATTTTCAGGATGACCCACCCACCCCCATATCCTTTCCACATCCCTTACTCTTTTTCTATCCATGTCTTTGATTGGACTGGTCCTGAGTGGTATCCTTCATAGTAAGTGGGTAAATGTAAGAGAACTATAGGTAGTTCTATCAAATTATGGAACTTTAGGAAGGTGTTGTACAGGACCCAGGTCTAGATGCAGTTGCTGAGAAGTACAGGTGGCCACTGGGGCTTTGACTTGCCTCTGTCGAGTGGGGCTGTGTTGGGTGAGCCAGGACCTCGTGGGGTCTCTGCTAACTCTGGGTGGTTTCTAAATTGAATGGTTACATAACTGCTTAGTGCTGGAGAATTGGTTGGTGTTCAGCAAGCACCACACATTTGGTGTCAGACAAAAAGACAACATAGGTCAGAACCTTCCACTGACTCAGTAAGTGCGTGGTCTTTGGTGGGCATTGAGACCCTGGTGGAAGGACTGTGTGTCCACACTGTGGGGAGGGGACAGCAGGGTGTGTGTGGAAGTCCCAGAAGTAATTTTCTGGCTGCTCACATTTCCCTCACACACTACCTAGGAGTGGGCCAGCCTGGCCTCTGTCTCCACGGTCCAAGTGGTTCCTAAACTTGAAAATGTGTAACTATTGGAGTGTGGGTTTCCTTATGAGCTGTGGGTGAGGCAGGCTGCCTACCTGAGTTGCCTCCTTTTTGGTTTTTTATAGAATCTTGCTGCCATGGAATTGCTCTTTTTCCATGCATTTGAGAATTTATTTGTTTGTTTGTGTATTTTTCAGACAGAATCTCACTCTATGGCCAAGGCTGGATCAGTGGCACAATCTTGGCTCACTGCAACCTCTGCCTCCCAGGTTGAAGAGATTCTCCTGGCTCAGCCTCCTGGGTAGCCGGGACTACTGGCACATGTCACCACACCCTGCTTTTTTTTTTTTTTTTGTATTTTTAGTTACGACCAGTTTTCACCATGTTGACCAGACTGGTCTCAAAGTACTGACCTCAAGTAATCCACCTGCCTCAGCCTCCCAAAGTTCTGGGATTACAGGCGTGAGCCACTGCACCTGGCCACATATAAGAATTTTATTCTGTGATTTGGGTGTTAGGATTTTAATTAGCTGGTTGGAACCTTAGTGAACGGTTTGATAATGTTTGAAGAAGGAAATCGAGTTCTTCAAATAAGCTGTTTTATGCAGAGTCAAAATAATAACAATGTGAATACTCAGAGACATACCACCCCAAAAAATAAATAGGCCTTGGGCAGTTCTGGTGTGTTTCCTTGGTTTCACTTATTTATTTATTTATTTATTTATTTTTTGAGACGGAGTCTCGCTCTGTCACCCAGGCTGGAGTGCAGTGGCTGGATCTCAGCTCACTGCAAGCTCCGCCTCCCGAGTTCACGCCATTCTCCTGCCTCAGCCTCCTGAGTATCTGGGACTACAGGTGCCCACCACCGCTCCCAGCTAATTTTTTGAAGTTTTTAGTAGAGACGGGGTTTCACCGTGTTAACCAGGATGGTCTCGATCTCCTGACCTCGTGATCCGCCTGCCTTGGCTTCCCAAAGTGCGGGGATTATAGGCGTGAGCCACCATGCCCGCTGGTTTCACTTATTTTTGATACGCAAAGGTGATCAAAGTTTTGACTCTTTTTATTGTTCTTTGTAGCTTTGTCATCTCTTTGTCACAAAGCAGAATTTTGCCACTTTTGAATTTTTAGTAACATAATATTACCATTAATACACCATTAATATTATGCTGAGAGGGTGTATTTCTGGGTTTTTTTTGCTTGAGCCTGTTGCAAACTTGCTGCTCTGTGAAGTTGTGGGTCACATAATTGACTCGCTCATTCCACTACTTAATGGCACTTGAGTTGGTTCAAGTCTATCTTTTGGTTTTTTTTTTTTTTTTAAGATGGAGTCTTGCTCTGTTGCCCAGGCTGGAGTGCAGTGGCGGTATATTGGCTTACTGCAACCTTTGTCTACTGGGCTCAAGCAATTCTCCTACCTCAGCCTCCTGAGTAGCTGGGATTACAGGCGCCCGCAACCACACCCACTTAATTTTTGTATTTTTAGTAGAGACGGTTTCACCACGTTGTCCAGGCTGGTCTCGAACTCCTGACCTCAGGTGATCCACCTGCCTCAGCCTCCCAAAGTGCTGAGATTACAGGCATGAGCTACTATGCCCAGCCTATCTTTTGATCTTATTGACGATGCTCTTCTTGTTTTTGTCTTGTTTTGTAAACAATCTGCAATTTTCACAAGTTATAGTTTGGGAGTCTGGTTTAATAACTATATTTCCTATGACTAACATATAAGGGNTTTTTTTTTTTTTTTTTTTTTTTTTTGAGACGGAGTCTGGCTCTGTCTCCCAGGCTGGATGGAGTGCAGTGGCGCGATCTCGGCTCACTGCAAGCTCTGCCTCCCGGGTTCACGCCATTCTCCTGCCTCAGCCTCCCGAGTAGCTGGGGCCACAGGCGCCCGCCACCTCGCCCGGCTAGTTTTTTGTATTTTTTAGTAGAGACGGGGTTTCACCGTGTTCGCCAGGATGGTCTCGATCTCCTGACCTCGTGATCCGCCCGTCTCGGCCTCCCAAAGTGCTGGGATTACAGGCTTGAGCCACCGCGCCCGGCCTACAACTTTGTAAAGGAACTGTTAGACTGGAATTTAGGTTGATAGAGTAAAATGGCTTACAATCTCTTGTTTCTATAATTTGATTTCCAGACCAAATTCTAAGGCGGTATGAAGCTACAGTAAGCCTCCATAATTCTGGATGTTCAGGACCAAAAGCAGGACTTATTATTTTTGGTCTTGGAGTAGAGATTCCCTTTTCTCCCCATATCCAAGGGTAGAAAGACTGTAATTTTTTGTGCTTATGTTCGTCTAAACTTTCTGTTAAGTCACTATCAACAGTTGGACTCAGGCCGGGCGCGGTGGCTCAAGCCTGTAATCCCAGCACTTTGGGAGGCTGAGACAGGCGGATCACGAGGTCAGGAGATCGAGACCATCCTGGCTAACATGGTGAAACCCCGTCTCTACTAAAAAATACAAAAAACTAGCCGGGCGAGGTGGCGGATGCCTGTAGTCCCAGCTACTCGGGAGGCTGAGGCAGGAGAATGGCGTGAACCCGGGAGGCGGAGCTTGCAGTGAGCTGAGATCCGGCCACTGCACTCCAGGCTGGGTGACAGAGCGAGACTCCTTCTCAAAAAAAAAAAAAATTAAAAAAAACAGTTGGACTCACTAGTGCACTGGGACCAAATTGAGTTTGTCCTGTGCAATTGTGGTGGAATTGACCTCGAGGTGCCCAATCTATAACAGTTCCGAATGTATTGTTCTGTAATATCACTGCACTATCGGCCACACATTCTTCCCAAACTAAATCTTTTGATTCTTTGGAAATCTCCTTGGGGCAAGGTTTCCCTTTTGGCCTAAATTTTAATGATCTTTGATAAGAAAAGTCTTGTAAATAGTTTACCTGTGGTTTGAGTGACATTCCGCTTACCATGTGATAAGTAAATTTGCTGGTGGGACTGAGAGTCGGTACTTCTACTAACCAATTTTGAATAGCAGGCATTAAACATCCTGGTGCTCTCCCTAGGCAAATAGGAGGATAATGATACCCGATGGAAATATTTATCATCATTCCTTCCTCCGGTTTGGCAGGGCAACGATCATCTGTGGGACCAGGTACCCACACTCTATTATTAACATATACTTCAATAGGATTATCCATCCACGTGACTGCCTGAATTAAGGGCGGGAAAGGCACATAGGCCCAGTAGGTATAATCAGCTGCAGCTGCTCCTGCAGGCATGGGGAGACTTACCACCGTTGATACAATCATTAAAGCTGCAAGCAGCATTTTTTCTGGGGTTTGTGTCACCTTTGTGCTAGCTAGGCTTCTTCCAGCTAACAGTGTCAGCTTCTTTAACCGTGCCCAGGTTGGCAGCTCCGCCTTCTTGGTGCGTGGTGACTTCATCTGTTCTTCTGATATCATCACTTGGTTCATCATGTGAGTCAATGGTGCTCGATTGCAGTGTTTCCATCTCCGTGGAGGCGCTTTTCTTTGCATCTCCGATGGGTTCATTGTAGAACTTCAAATGTCTAGTGGGTATCCAAACAGGAAGCTGATTTTCTCCTGGTGAAACACAAGCAAAACCTCTTCCCCAGGTTATCACCTTCCCTGTTTCCCATGTCTTATTTTTGTTGTCTTTCCACCAATCAGTTTTCCTTCATGTGGACTGTTCTTTTTACCAGTAAGATGTTGTTCTGCAGAAGTAGTAGTCTGATTGCTATAAATGTTTAAAAAATTTAAAGTATAGAGTGCTAGATTAAGCTGCATCTGAGGAGTGGTACACTCCTTACTGTCTCCCCCTTCTTTTTGTTTAACTAACTGAGTTTTGAGTGTTCTATTAGTTCTTTCAACTATGGCCTGTCCTTGGGAATTATAAGGAATTCCTGTTGTATGTGTAATTTTCCACTGATTTAAGAATTTTTGGAAAGCTTTACTACAATAACCTGGTCCATTGTGAGTTTTAATTTTTTCTGGAACTCCCATTACAGCAAAACAAGATAATTAATGTTTTTTAACATGGGAAGTACTTTCTCCTGTCTGGCATGTTGCCCATATGAAATGTGAATAAGTATCAACTGTTACATGAACATATGATAATTTTCCAAATGAAGGTACATGGGTAACATCCATTTGCCATAATGCATTAGGACACAGACCTCTGGGATTAACTCCTGCCTCTTGAGCAGGCAGGTGTAGGACTTGACACTGGGTGCAATGTTTTACAATATCTTTTGCCTATTTCCATGTGACATTAAATTTGTTTTTTAACCCTGCTGCATTTACATGAGTGAAAGCATGAAGTTCTCGTGCTTTTATGAATGCAGAGGATACCAGTAAGTCAGCTTGTTCATTTGCTTTAGTTAAAGGTCCTGGTAAATTAGTGTGTGCTCGAATATGAGTAATATAAAATGGAAAATTCCTTTTTCTTACAATTTGTTGTAATAAATTGAACAGCTGGTTTAACTGATCATCCATGCTATATTTAATTAGAGCTGTTTCAACATCCCTTGTAGCCTGTACTACATATGCAGAAGCTGATATAATATTAACAGGTTGATTAAAATCTTGTAACACTGTAATGACTGCAACCAACTCTGCCCTTTGAGCCGATTGATATTGAGTTTTGATTACTCGCTCTTTTGGCCCTGTGTAAGCCGCTTTTCCATTGCTGGAACCATCAGTAAATACTGTCAGAGCATTTTCTAAAGGTTCATGTCTGGTAATTTTAGGCAAAATCCAAGTAGTCAATTTTAAAAAGTGGAAGATTTTTGTTTTTGGGTAATGATTATGAATAATTCCCACAAAATCAGCAGGACCAATCTGCCATGCACCAGAATTGATAAAGGCTTGTCTAACTTGTTCCTTGGTTAAAGGAACAACTATTTTGTCTGGGTCATTACCACACAATTTTATTATTCGTAATCTTGTCTGACCAATTAATGTAGCTATGTGATCCAAGTACAATGTAAAAGTCTTAATTGTACTGTGAGGAAGGAATGACCACTCCACAAGATCAGTGTTTTGAATAATGACGCCTGTTGGAGAATGTGCAGTGGCAAAAATCAAAAGTTGGAGTGGGGCTAAGGGATCTATTCTACTTATTTGCACTGACTGAATTTTTTCTTCTACTAATTTAATTTCTTTTGTTGCCTCTGGGGTTAATATTCTTTTACTATTTAAGTCTGGATCTCCTCTTAGGATAGAGAACAAATTTGACATGGCATAAGTAGGAATGCCTAGCGCTGGCCGAATCCAATTAATAACACCTAACAATCTCTGAAAGTCATTTAATGTTTTTAATGTGTCTTTTCTTATTTCTATTTTTTGTGGCTTAATTTTTCTATTTTCTATCTGCATCCCTAAATAATGAAAAGGAGCAGAGGTTTGGATCTTATCAGATGCTATTGTTAGTCCTGCGTTGGCAACCTCTGCTTGCAGAAATGTGTAACAGTCAATTCATTTGTCTCTTGTTTCTGCAGCACATAAAATATCATCAATATAGTGAATGATATAACAATCGGAAAATTTGTCTCTAACTGGTTGAAGGACTTGACCTATGAAAGTTTGACAAATAGTTGGACTTTTTCTTTTTTTTTTTTGAGACGGAGTCTTGCTCTGTCACCCAGGCTGGAGTGCAGTGGCCGGATCTCAGCTCACTGCAAGCTCCGCCTCCCGGGTTTACGTCATTCTCCTGCCTCAGCCTCCCGAGTAGCTGGGACTACAGGCGCCCGCCACCTCGCCTGGCTAGTTTTTTGTATTTTTTTAGCAGAGATGGGGTTTCACCGTGTTAGCCAGGATGGTCTCGATCTCCTGACCTCGTGATCCGCCCATCTCGGCCTCCCAAAGTGCTGGGATTACAGGCTTGAGCCACCGCGCCCAGCCAATAGTTGGACTATTAAGCATTCCCTGAGGTAGCACTTTCCACTGAAACCTGGTGGCTGGTTCTTTATTATTTATGGCTAGTATAGTAAAGGCAAATTTTTCACAATCTTGCTCTGCCAGAGGAATGGTAAAAAAGCAGTCCTTTAGATCAATTATAATTAAAGGCCAGTCTTTTGGGATCATGGCTGGAGAGGGCAGTCCGGGTTGAAGAGGCCCCATGGGTTGAATTATGGCATTTAGGGACTCTTAAGTCCATTAACATATGCCATTTGCCTGATTTTTTCTGAATTACAAATACAGGAGAATTCCAGGGTGAGAATGAAGGCTCAATGTGTCCCTTTTCTAATTGTTCCTTTGCTAATAAATATAAAGCCTCCAGTTTTTGTTTCAGTAGCGGCCACTGATTTACCCATACCAGTTTTTCTGTTTTCCAAGTTAATGGAATGGGTTTAGGAGGCTCTACAATGGCCGCCCCTAAAAAGGATACACTATTCCTTTTCTTTCTTGATTTTTCTCAGTCTCAATTGGGACTTTAATGCCATTTTCATTTCTTCCTAGTCCCTTTCCTGGTATATATCCCATCTTAGTCATGATTTTTTGACTCGTGGGGCTGTATAATGGAGCGGGCATAATGATTTCCGCACCCCATTGTTGTAATAAATCTCGACCCCATAGATTAACAGGAACTGAAGTAATCATTGGCTGAACAGTACTTTCTTGATTATCTGGCCCTAAACAATGTAAAATCATTGTACTTTCATACACTTCTGAAGCTGTGCCTATGCCAACAAGTCTTGTAACAGCCTTTTGTTTAGGCCAATTTTTTGGCCACTGGTTTAAAGCAATGACAGAGATATCTGCTCCAGTGTCTACCAACACTTCAAACTGTTTTCCTTGAATAATGGCCTTACACACAGGTTTGCTCTCAGAGACCTGACTTACCCAATATGCAGCCTTTCCTGCCGGATCAGTGCTTCTGAACCCTCCTGTTCTTTTTATCTCACTGCTTCCAACTTTAATATAAGGTAGGAGTAATAATTGGGCAATCCTGTCTCCTGGACTGTCACTCCAAGGAATTGAGGAACTAATAACCAATTGAATTTCGCCTTTATAGTCTGAATCAACCACACCAGTATGAATTTGAACTCCCTTTAGATTTAAACTTGATATTCCTAAGATTAGTCCTACAGTCCCCTCAGGCAATGGGCCATATACCCCTGTGGGGATTTTTCGTGGAGGCTCCCCTGGAAGCAGAGAGACTGCTTGTATGGTGCATAAATCTACTGCTGCACTGCCGCTTGTGGCGGGGGATAACTGCTGTATTGTGGTAACTGGCTTATTCCCTGAGACACTTGTGACAGTGGGGGTTGTTGTTCCTGAAAACCCTGAGGAACAAAGGGCTGAATTTGGAATGCCCCAGTTTGTTGCGGGGCCTGAGGCTGGCCCTTCCTCTCGTTTCCCGACAGTGGTTGCCCATTTTTATCAAATTTAGAACGACATTGATTACCCCAATGTTTTCCCTTTTTACATCTTGGACATAGGCCAGGTGGCTCTTTATCTGTTCTTGTAGTAGCTTGAGTAGTTACATTTTGTTTATTTGAGACTAGGCAATTCTTTTTTAGATGACCAATTTGACCACAGTTATAACATTTTCCCCCAAATGTTCTAATTTGTCCTCCTAAAGCAACTCCTGTGATTGCTTGAGCCATAAGCATAGCTTTATGCATAGCTCCTCCAATTCCATCGCAGGCTTTAATGTACTCTGGGATTACATCTGATCCTGCCAGGACCCTTCCTTTTAATGGCTTAATGGCTGATTGGCAGTCAGGATTGGCGTTTTCATATGCCATCAACTCCACTATGACCTTACAGGCATTCTCATCAGTAATTGACTTTTGAGCAGCATCTTGAAGTCTTGCTACAAAATCAGGGTAGGGCTCTTTAGAGCCTTGTCTTACTGTATTAAAGGAGGGGCAGGCACTTCCTGGGTCTTGGATTTTCTCCCAGGCCCTAAGGCAGATAGCCCTAATTTGCTCAGTGGCCTCATTTGGCATTATTACTCATTGGTTAACAGTGCTCCAATTCTGACCTATTCCCAATAGTTGATCTGCATCTATGTTAATAGGAGGATTGGCAGTCCTATTTCTTCGGACCTGTACTTGTGCCCCATCAATCCACCAAGTCTTAAATTGTAAAAGTTGAGAGGGTGAGAGTGAGGATTTTGCCAGAATCTCCCAATCATAAGGAACGAGTCTATGTCCGTGAGCAATGGAATCTAATAATGTTCTCATGTAAGGAGAGTTGGGTCCATACTGTTTTACTCCCTCTTTCATTTCTTTTAGCATGTTTATAGAAAAAGACTTATATCTGGCTTCAGCTACGGGAGGCTCTCCCTCTTGGGCCCCTTCTCCAGGTGGTCTTGCTTCTAATATTACTGGGAATTGTCACGCCTCAATATCTCCTTGTTTTCTTGCCTTATCAATAATTTTATGTAATGCACTACCCTGTGTACTAGGCGGCGCTGTAGGATTAAGTCTTACGGTAGGCGGCTGAGGATATGGTGCCCTGCCCTGTGGTGCTGGAAATGTTCCTGGCTGTCCAGACCGATTTTCTGGGGGCTGCCAATACTGCAGTTCGGCTGGCGGCCAGTATTGATAGGCTACTGGCGGCTGGGTCTTATTTTCTACCGGCTGATATTGTGGACACTGTATTTGGATTGGCATTGCCATGCCAGAGACTCTATCTTTTTCTATTTGATCTTCTTTTGGAGTTTGTACTTGTTTAACCTACATTTGAGGTTGTAAAGTTACAGGCATCTGAGGTGCTGTAAGAGGAGTTGGCCATCGTGGTTTAGACTCTGATGGCTCTGCTAATTCTGGACCTTTTTCCTCTAATTTTAACGTTTCAGGATATATCACCTCCTGTAGTTGATTATCATCAACATTTTGCGTTGACCGAGCCGTTACCGGCTCTGCTACACATTTACAGTGTGAACTTTCCTTTCCTTTCCGGGATTCTATCCCTGCCTCTTTTTCACAATCTACTGCACTGCTTTTAGGGACATCAGAAACTGAAACGCTATCTTCTCCTGTTTGAAACCGTTCTAAAGCTACTTTAATAATGACCCAATCATTCCATACTGTGAGTGGGATGATTTTACCTTCCCTACTTGCTTGTTTTGATTCTTTGCCAATTTTTTTCCCAGTCTTTTAGATCTAAAGTTTCCTGTTCCGGAAACCATGGACAAAACTGTTCTATTGTTTGAAATAGCGTAATTAGATTTTTGGTAGACACTTTAACTCCCCCTCTTTTTAAGAGAATTTTAATAAAGCTGCAATAAGAGGCATATTTACTTTTAGTTTGCCCCATTGTTACCCTAGGTTCTTCGGAGCGCACAAGCTTACCGCAAGGCTGACTGTAGACGTACTCGGGAGTCACTCGTCGACTTGTCCTCAATGACCACGCTCCAGCGTACCTTCACCTTAGAGAAAAGCTCCCACGTTGGGCACCAGATGAAGGGGTGGCCTACCCCTCCACACCTGTGAGCATTTCTCGTTAGGTGGAACGAGAGACTTGAGAAAAGAAATGAGACACAGAGACAAAGTATAGAGAAAGAAAAAGTGGGCCCAGGGGACCGGGGCTCAGCATACAGAGGACCTATGCCGGCACCGGTCTCTGAGTTCCCTAGTATTTATTGATAATTATCTTTACCATCTTAAAGATAAGGGAGAGGCAGGATAATAGGATCGTTGTAGGGAGAAAATCAGCAGTAAGACATATGAATAAAAATCTCTGTTACATGAATAAGTTTAAAGGAAAATGCTGTGCCTTGATATGCATATGCAAACATCTCCATAAACCTTTTAGCAGCATTGCGCCAGCAAGTCCCACTTTTTGCCATAAGGCGGTTTTCTCCTTTCTCAGTAAACAGAGCATACAATCAGGTTTTACACTGAGGTGTTCCATTGCCCAGGGACGGGCAGGAGACAGATGTTTTCTCTATCTCAACTGTCAACAACCGCCAAAAGGCCTTCTTTCCTCTAGTACTAGTCCTCCTCAAGCACAGATCCTTTCACGGGTGTCAGGCTGAGGGACGATCAGGTCTTTCCCTTCCCACGAGGCCATATTTCAGACTATCACATGGGGAGAAACCTTGGACAATACCTAGCTTTCCTAGGCAGAGGTCCCTGCGACCTTTGGTAGTGTACGTGTCCCTGGGTACTTGAGATTAAGAGAATGGTGATGACTTTTAACCAGCAAGCTGCCTTCAGGCACTTGTTTAACAAAGGCACATCCTGCACAGCCCAAAATCCATTAAACCTTGAGTCACCACAGCACATGTCTCTTGCAAGGACAAGGTTGGGGGTAGGGTCACAGATTAACAGCATCTCAAATACAGAACAAAATGGAGTCTCTTATGTCTACTTCTTTCTATATAGACACAGTAACTGTCTGATCTTTCTTTCTTTTCCCCACAGTCTCCAAATCTACTTTTCCTCTTGGACCCATTGTGAGAATAGGTGTGCTTCATAGGCAACTACTGGTGATAGTAGTGATAGCCCATAATAACTAGGGACAAAAAGGGAACTTTCACCTTTTTTTTTTTTCCCTTCCTGAGATGGAGTTTGTGCTCTGTTGCCCAGGCTGGAGCGCAATGACGTGATCTCGGCTCACTGCAACTTCTGCCTCCTGGGTTCAAGTGATTCTACTGCCTCAGCTTCCAGAATAATCAGGATTACAGGTATGCGCCACCATGTCCGGATAATTTTTGTATTGTTAGTTAGAGACAAGGTTTCACCATGTTGGCCAGGCTGGTCTTGAACTCTTGACAGCAGGTGATCCACTCACT
Organism: Theropithecus gelada; assembly: GCF_003255815.1. NCBI lineage: Eukaryota > Metazoa > Chordata > Mammalia > Primates > Cercopithecidae > Theropithecus > Theropithecus gelada. The sequence continues at coordinate 11,669,544 of NC_037687.1, forward strand.
GGCCTCCCAAAGTTCTTGGATTACAGGCGTGAGCCACCACACTCACCATGTTTTATGTATATAAATGTGTGTGTATGTGTGTGTATATATATATATTTCTCTTTATTAAAATACAGACTAGGTCTCACTATGTTGCCCAAGGTGGTCATAGGCCAAACTTTCAGGCTCAAGCAATCTACCCATCTCATTCACTCAACGTGCTGGGATTAAGGAATGGGAAACTGTGCCAGGCCAAATGAAAGAGACTTAGTGGGAAGCTGGGCACGGTGGCTCACACCTGTAATCCCAGCACTTTGCGAGGCTGAGGGGGTGGATCACCTGAACTCAGGAGTTCCAGACCAGCCTGGACAAGATGGTGAAACCGCGTCTTTACCAAAAATACAAAAAATTCGCCAGGCATGGTAGTCCCATTCTCACAGTCACAGAAAGGTTCTTTCTTAAGGATTCCACCTGCTGGAAAGCATTATTTACTGCCAGAACTTGTTCAATTCAAGAGTGTCTGGTTTCATCTCCTTGTCATCATTACAACCAAAATCCTGAAGGGACTGATTTACCACACTGTGGTTGCCGATTTTTACCCTCAGCAGCAGCTGTAACATCCCAACTTACAGCTCTACCCTCTAAAGGTGTGCCTGAGGCTTGTGCCTGCCATACTAGCATGTCAGTGTGTCCAAAGCTTCCTGCAGAGCTGTGTCCCAAACCCAAAGTGCCCCTTTCTATAAATCTATATATTGGTCTCAAACATTGGACTAAGTGTCAGATAAATGCTCTCCGATAATCCAAAGACTAACAAATGTCTGGATTTCTTTTTTCCTTTTTTTTTCTTTAAGAGACATAGTATGACTCCGTTTCCCAGGCTGGAGTGCAATGGTGGGATCATAGCTCACTGCAGAAACTCCTAGTCCCAAGGGATTCTCCTGCCTCAGCCTCCCAGGTAGCTGGAATAAAGGCACATGCCACCATGCCTGGCTGTTTTTAAATTTTTTGTACAGATGGAGTTTCACTATATTGCCCAGGCTGTTCTGGAACTCCCAGGCTCAAGTGATCCCCCTACCTCAGCCTCCCAAAGTGCTGATATTACAGTCATGAACAAATGCACCCAACCCTGAAATAGAAATATTTCTTTTTTTTTTTTTTTTTTTTGAGATGGAGTCTCGCTCTGTCGCCCAGGCTGGAGTGCAGTGGCCGGATCTCAGCTCACTGCAAGCTCCGCCTCCCGGGTTCACGCCATTCTCCTGCCTCAGCCTCCCGAGTAGCTGGGACTACAGGCGCCCGCCACCTCGCCCGGCTAGTTTTTTGTATTTTGTAGTAGAGACGGGGTTTCACCGTGTTAGCCAGGATGGTCTCGATCTCCTGACCTCGTGATCCACCCGTCTCGGCCTCCCAAAGTGCTGGGATTACAGGCTTGAGCCACCGCGCCCGGCCTGAAATAGAAATATTTCAAAGGGAAAACATCTAACGTTCAAGTTGTTATCTATAGAGCAGTTAACAGGAACTATCATTTAGGGTCTATCGTGAGGCAGAAATTTAAAAATAATAATAAGTACTGAATTTAGTTACTCCAAAAAAAGTAAAAGCTAAGACCCAGAGTGTGGCAAGGCAAGGGTTGAAAAGCACAAGTTTTCCTCTGCCTAGCAGCTTACTTCAAGGACAGAAGATAACACTGTCCAAATAGCCAAGGCCAAAGGAATGGGCTCCAGACACCCCTCCCGTTCAGAGCAAGGTTGAAGGAAAAAAAAAGAGAAAGAAAGACAGATACTTTCACTGTTACTCTTTTCCAAGGCTTCTTAAGCATTACTATGTTTTACAAATGTCTGTATTTAGCCAATGCTTGTTTTTCTTTCAATGCAGGTATAAGGACACTGGCTATGCAAGGCCTTAAATTATGCTATAGACTACATGGCCTGTCGCTGTATGATTAACTGCTTTTGTTTTGCATCTGTAAGGCAGCTTATAAAAACCCCGCTTTGTCTTCGTTCAATTCTCAGCTTTTTGGATAGGAATCGTCTGGGCCGGTGCGTACCTAAAATATAAACAAATCCTCCTGTACTCCATATTGGTCTTTCCGTTCCTCAGTTTACCGCAACAATGGGATTCTAGGACACTAGGTATGAAACAAATATGAGGAAGGTCAGAGAACAAGCTGACCTAATGCTTAATGCTGTAGGTGCTACAAGCTTGGTTTAAATTTTTCTCCTCCCTTCCTCCCTGATGAATTTGATAAAAGTTTAAAGGGATGGTTTCACCAGGGCCTTTTCCATTGATTGCAAGGAGGTCATCCCACCTGGGAAATCCTCAGTAGTCCAAGCCTCTTACGTGGCTAGAATGATCCAGTCCATAAGGAAATATCACCACCTGCTGTTTTACAATTAGACCATCCAAGGGGGTCAGGGTTTCCCCAGGGAGTTTGGTGGGCTTTTTATGATTTTTTGTTTGTTTGGTTTTGATTTTTATTTTTTTTTGAGACAGTGTCTTGCTGAAGTGCAGTAGCCTGATCATAGCTCACAGAAGCCCCAAACTTTGGGGCTCGAGTGATCCTCCTGCCTCAGCCTCCTGAGTAGCTGAGACTATAGGTACACACCACTTCTCCTGGCTAATTAAAAAATAAATTTATGTAGATCCGAGTGTCTCACTTCACTGGTCTTCAACTTCGGGCTTCAAGTGATCCTGCCTCCTAAAATGTTGAGATTACAGGCAGGAGCCATGGCACCCGCTCTCCCAGGCTGTTGTTTGAAGGTCTTTGCAGTCTCTGAGTTCTGCAGCAGTCTATTCCCTGACAGTGAGAGTCTCATCCTTTGACCACATTTTGCAGCAGTAGTTGAGCATTCACTTTTCTTTCCATAAGGAAGTGAGCTTGCCAGTGACCCTCATCCCTCTCCTCACTGATGACTTCTTTGTCATCAGAGCCTTCTTCTTCATAAATTCCCACAGAATCCAAGTTTTCAAGTCCCATTTGGGCTTAGTTATGATAGCCACAGGCCTACACCACCTGCCACAGCACCCCCGTACCATGGAAGCCACCCGACTTTCTCCTCCCCGAGTTTCCTGTCCTGGGAGCCCCCATCTCTGCTCTCCCGGGCTCCAGGCCCTAGAGCCGCGCTGCAGCAGAGCCTAGTACCCAGGGCTGCTCCCTCCACCTATCCACATCCAGCTGCAGCTCTCCACCCTCTCTCCCATCAGCCTGGCCTGAAGGTGCTGCAGTATCATTGACTGCGGGTCCCTCAGCTGCCACCTCCACTGCGACCTGGAAATCTTTCAAATGCACTTAAGTTGTCTTACATTTTTCCTCCCCCACTTTATACATAAGCATAGAAGGAGAGCAGGGACTCTGCTGGTGTCTTATTCACACAATGGGATTGAGGGTGTTTGTCTCGCAGAACTAACGGATGGGGTGAGAAGTAGCTGAATAACTTGCAGAAGGAAGCAGAGCCCGAGGCCAGTGACTCCACGTTGAAGACAGTCTGGAGCCTGCAAAGGGAGAGAAAGAGAGTTTCCCCGGTGGCTTCCCGGGCAGCCCACCCCCTTCTACAGGTGGCCTCCAGCTGCTCAGAGCAGCTCCAGAAGGAGTGGGGATCCCGAGAAGCTGCAGAGCCCTGGAAAGCAGAAGACCCAGGTGCAGAAGCATTTGTGGCGTCTGTCCTTTGTGGTGTTGTGCAGCTGGAGCCTGGAGCTGTTTTCTGGGCAGGATTTGGTGTTTGACATGCATGGGGTTGCTGGGGTCAGAGTTATTTGTATGGATTAAAAAAAAAAGTGTGGCCGCGCGCGGTGACTGACGCCTGTAATCCCAGCACTTTGGGAGGCCGAGGTGGGCGGATCACGAGGTCAGGAGATCGAGACCATCCTGGCTAAAACCAGGATGGTAAAACCCCGTCTCTACTAAAAATACAAAATATTAGCCAGGCGTGGTGGCGGGCGCCTTTAGTCCCAGCTACTCGGGAGGCTGAGGCAGGAGAATGGCGTGAACTGGGGAGGCGGAGCTTGCAATGAGTTGAGATCGCGCCACTGCACTCCGGCCTGAGCTACAGAGCAAGACAGCCTCCGTCTCAAAAAAAAAAAAAAAAAAAAGTGTGAAGATCAGGCTAGAGCTAGAGGCAGAATTGTTTGGTGGCGTCACCTGGATAAAGCGTTCATGAAGTTGACAGTTTACTCAGGTCAGAAACTTAAAACCTGGTGACAGTTTCCTGCTGGTGAAAATGAAGATCTGGAAGGAGGAAACATTTTCACATTGTGAGGAGGGGATGGGGTGTGGGACCAAGGCTTGGCCACGCCTCATTCCCAATTCCGGCCCGCTCGCGGACGTATGCCTCGCCTCCTGGTGCAGTCGTGCCCCGCCTGGTCTCGGTTCCACTGCTGCTCTAAGGCCAGTCGACGGCTCCCGTGGACACTGAGTCTGAAATTACCTGCACACTCCTGTGACCCCATGCAGAACGAAGGAGCAGGGACAGCCCCTTGAGTGAAGATGACGCTAGTATTCTCTTCTATCAATACCAAGTTTGGCTGAAATGCAAATATCCAATAACCAGAGTGCAGAAAGCAGCTGGCCCTTAGAGAAGCCTTAGAGAATCCGTCAGTCTGGCTCTGGGGGGGTCTGATACCCAGGGCTTCAGCTGTCACTCAGATATGGGGGCGGGGCCTAGCATTTCATCCAATCAGAGGCGCGGGGGCGTGGCCCTGTGCACAGTTCATCCGGAAATGTAGGGGGTTGTGTTCCTCCCCACACCTTTGTCGCTGCGCGGGCTGCGGTTGGGATCCGTCCGGTCTGTCCAGCCGGAGAGGGACCTGGTGCCTGTACCCAGGTTTCTGTCGCTCAGTCACCTGTGCTATTCCCTGCTGTAGTCACAGGAGCTGTCGAGAGGACCCCGGGACATCTGAAAGCCAGGAAATGGTGTGTGTGCGGGGCCGGGTGTCGTGAGACGGGGGAGGGGCTGCCTGGAACAGGCGGGAACAGGCTGTGGCGGGACCCGGGCCTCCCTGTGGGCGACTCCAGGGTCTGGGACCGAGTCCTCCTTGAGCAGTTTGGCCCTCGGTCCCCTCGGCCGCTGGACGGGGCTGGGCCGGCAGCTGGGACCCCGGGCGTCCTGTCCCGTCCCTGCGCGGCAACTGCGACCACGGCCCCGGAGCCTTCTCTGGGCAGTTCCGCGCTCGCAGCCCGACGTCTCCCCAGATTGAGCGGAAGCAACGTGAGGGTTATGGGTGGAATCCTGACTCGGGTGTAGGGTTCGTGCGTGGGAGGAGCAGCGGTCTATGGGGCCCCAGCCCCCACTTTCTCCTGTTAAAAATTAAACTGAGATACGTTAACAATTAAAGAGTTCATTTGAGCAAACAGCGATTCACGAATGAGAAACACCCAGTCCTGGCTTGTGGTTTGTCAGCGGAAAAAGCCAGACTATGTAAAATAAAGAAGTTTATTTGGAGCCGAATAGGAGAGACCTTGGCCGAGGGAAACACAACCCCGAGAAGCCTGGAGTAAGTGGTCCCGAGGCGGCTCAAGACAGTTTGGTTTTATTCATTTCAGAGAGACAGGAATTGTAGGGAAAATAATGAATCAGTGCCTGAAAGATGTAAATTCCTTTGGTAGAAAGGGTGGAACCTGTGGAAGGGGGGTTAGAAGGCACAGGTGGTTGAGGGATTCTGTAGGTGGCAGCTGGCTGAGAGTGTGAAGCTTTGTCTAAAGTTTGGAGGAGGTAGGAAGGAATGCTGAAGGAAGAGGATCTGTTATCTGCCACTTGATTCTATCCCAGCCAAAAAACAGACCTGTTTCTCTAGATTTTATGAATTCTAAGGCGTGACTTTACCTTTGCCTTACGTGGCCTTAGATCTTGTTTGTAATGTGGTATCTTATTGCCCCATGGAGTTCGTTTTTCCATTCTGATGATACCTATTTTTACATGAATGTGCATTAAGCTGCTGCATTTCTAAACTCCTAAAGGGAGAGGGTATAAGGAGACCGTCTCACTTCCCATCTTGTCATACAGAAGAACTCAATTTTCAGGGTTTTTCGGGGGTCCCTTTGGCCAAGAGCCGGTCACTTCACTTAGCTGGGAAGGTACTTTGTTTTTGTTTTGGTTTTGGTTTGAGACAGAGCCTCCTGTCACCCAGACTGGAATGCAATGGCTCTATCTCGGCTCACTGCAACCTCCGCCTTCCGGATTCAAGCGATTCTGCTGCCTCAGCCTCCCGAGTAGCTGGTATTACAGGCATGCACCGCTACACCCTCCTAATTTTTGTATTTTTAGTAGAGATGGGGTTTCACCGTGTTGGCCAGGCTGTTCTCGAACTCCTGACCTGAAGTGATCCACCCACCTTGGCCTCCCAAAGTGCTGGGATTAAAGATGTGAGCCATCTTGCCAGGCCAGAAGGTATGTTTTTATTTTTAGTTTACCAGTTTAGGGGTAGGCCGTTATAAGTTACATGAGGAGACAAACCAGATAAATGCTTGATTGCTTGCAGAGATACAGTTGCCTTATTTGGACTTGTCACTCCAAAATAATCGAAAGCTTCAGATTTCAATTGGAAGAGTTTATTCAAGCAAAAAGATAGCAATGGCCCATTTGGGAAAAAGACTCCAGAGAAATGGACTCAGTACTCCAAAATTGGAAGTTAAGTTCTTGCTTGTATTACCAGAAAATGAGGTCCTGATCAGACCCCAGGAGAGTTCTCGAATCTTACACAGGAAGGAATTCAAGACGAGTCACACAGTGTAGTGAGAAGAGTTTATTGAAAGCTACTCTGGGCCAGCATGATGACTTAGGCCTGTAATCCAAGCACTTTGGGAGGCCAAGGTGGGAGGATCACTTGAGTTCAGGAGTTCGAGACCAGCCTGGGCAATATAGCCCCAATAAACCCCATCTCTTCCAAAACTAACAAAAATTAACTGGATGTGGTGACTTGCACCTGTACTGCCCAGGTACTCGGGAGGCTGAGGTGAGAGAATCACTTGAACCCCGGAAGCAAAGGTTGCAGCCCAGCCGAGGATGCGCCACTGCACTCCAGTATGGGTAACAGAGTGAGACCCCATCTCAAAAAGCAAAAACAAAACAAACAAAAAAGAGTTCAAGACCAACCTGGCTAACACAGCAAGACCCTGTCTCTATTTAAAAAAAAAAAAGAGAGAGAAAAGGAAAAAGAAAGAAAAAGCTTCTCTGTTTCAGAGTAAGGCATCCTCATACAGCAAGTGGAGGAACGTACTGTCTTTAAGTTTTTCTTATGTAGCGATCTTGTCTATGTAAAGAATAAACTACCTGTGCCTACCTGCATGTGGGCTGACAGCGTCACACAATTTATTACTCTGTTGAGTTAAAGAAAACTATCCTTTACATTTTAGCATACAAGTGCATTAAAACAACTGTAATTATCTTGAAAGCATATGTTGTTACGGGTATTGGGACATCAGGACGTTCTGTTGTTGTGGGAGTGTAAGGATACTTGCAGGCATCTGTAGGCTGTTTTCTTCATGGGAAACATTTGATGATCATGGGTTGTGACTGGCAAGGAGTGTTTCTTGTTAGTCTCAAGGTGGAGCTGACCTTGAATTGGTGTTACTCTGGCTCCCCTAGGCACCTGTTTCCCTAACACTTACATAGGCAAAAGACAAATAAATATAACATGATTACATTTTCCATAGAAGGCTGATGTATGAGATACAACAGTTTTTTCTGGAGACAATGCCTTGCTCTGTGACCCAGGCTGGAGCGATGGTGCAATCATGGCTTACTGCAGGCTTGACCTCACTGGCTCAAGCATCTCAGCCTCCCAAGTAGCTGAGACTACAGTTGCCCACCACCACACCTGGCTAATTTTTTATTTTTTGCAGAGGTTAGGTCTCGTTATGTTGCCCAGGCTGGTCTCTGGCTCCTGGCCTCAAACAGTTCTCCTTCCTTGGCCTCCAGGAGTGTGCTGGGATTACAGATGTCAGCCACTGCACCTGGCTAACATCTTAATTCGTTAGGGTTTGCTTTTTTTCCCCCCAGAGCTTGTATTCTTTTCTTTCTGGCTGGTTTTTATTTCCTTTTCAATTTAAAAGAGTGAATTTAACATTCCAGCTGAAGACAATGTGATAGACGTAAAGTCTTTGTGTGAGGAAGTAAAGAGGGAAGTTAGTCTACTACAGAGATCAGTAGTGAAGAGGGGCCTGGCGGGATGGCTCACACCCAGAACCCCAGCACTTTGGGCGGCCAAGGCAAGTGGATGGCTTGATCTCAGGAGTTCAAGAGCAGCCTGGGCAACATAGCGAGACCCTATCTCAATTGTGAAAAATGATATTAAATTATAAAAAAAAAGTGAAGAGGGAAAGGGTCTTTCCTGTTTCCCTTCAGTCATTTACAACATTTTACAAAACACTATAGGTAAGAAAGAAGGTGAATCTGTAATCAGGGAAAGGAGAGTTCCAGCTGTCTATGTGAAAGTTGTGTGTCATGTGACTCAACCCCATTATCACATTGCTTCAAGATAATTGAGAGATCTGTCAGCTTAAATTTTGGAATTACTTTGTTGTTTTTGTTGTTTGTTTGTTTTGAGACAAGGCCTCACTCTGTCGGCCAGGCTGGAGTGCAGTGGCGCTAGAGCTCACTCACTACAGCCTCCACCTCCTGGGTTCAAGTAATTCTCCTGCCTCAGCCTCCCAAGTAACTGCGATTACATGCATGTGCCACCACACTCAGCTAATTTTTGTATTTTTAGTAAAGATGGGGTTTTACCACGTTGGCCAGGCTAGTCTCAAACTCCCGTCCTCAAGTGGTCCGCCCACCTTGGCCTCCCAAAGTGTTGGGATTACGGGTGTGAACCACTGCACCCCGCCTGATTTACTTGTTCACACAGCCTATATAGGTAGAAAATTTCTACGTATGTAGTTACAAGGTAATTGGTAAATTGTGCCTGATTAAGCATAAATTTTATTTCCCTATAAATTAGTAATTTCCAAGAATTGTATTTAAATTTGATTTCGGGGCCCTTAGGTAGGACCCTAGGGTACTACACACAGTTCAGTCTCATTGCTTCTTATTTAAATTTTTTCACACTTTCCAGGGCGTCTGGTTTCACCTCACATTTTCCAAATATATGCGATGCAGGTCCTCCACTCTCATACCACAGCCTAACTCTTCAAGGGCTTACAGTAAAATCAATGTCTGAACATTTCACATGAGAGGAAAGCAGAGAATCACCACTAGACATTTTCCTGAAAAATCCTTTCTGCCTCTCCTCCTGTTATCTTTCTGAGACACAGACACCTTATCAGGATATCTTTGGGATGAGGTTCCTTTCTGGAAACTTTACAGGGTGGTATGTCTTCAGTACACCCTTCTATCTTTTCCAGGTTTTGAGTTTTAGAACTGCCTGTAGCTGACCCAAGACCCCCACAGTTGCCATGTCTCTTGGAGGGTCTAGTGGGTATCAGTGCCTAGGGGAGTGGGGCCTCCCAAGGGAGCAGCTGAATGAGTAATGGTGGAGGAGATGCCTGGTATACTTTTCATCTAGATACCCAATTCATGGGTGCTCTGCTTCTCTCTCCCAACTTCAGTTTCCATTAATTGGAGACGCATGGCAGGTCAGCTAATCGGATGTTGCTATTGAGGAAAAGCAGAAATGATTCCTGTCCTCTGGATTGTCTCAACCGTGAAGACAGAAATATCCCAAAAGACAAGGAAAGGCCACCCCAACAAGGTTGTATCTAGCTGTCCCACAGGGAGGTGGTCACCAGAATGCAGCTGTGTAAGTCTTACATGTGAGTTGACCACATGGAGGAACTGGGAGGAGGTGGAGAACTGGAAACTCTGTTGAGTTTGAGTAAAGGTTTCTTCTGTTATGAGAATGTGAAATCCATAAAGAAAATGCATGCTAAGGTAACATATGATTATAAGAACTCACTATAACTGGCAGCTCTAGAATGAATTAAATTACTGTATATGGAGATGATGAGTAGTAGATTGATTATCCTCCGGTAGAGAACCATTTGTCCCTGCTTTTTCTGTTAAGTGTTCACCACTTATATCATTGGCTGGCAATACCTGGTTTGTCATAGTTTCACATTACCTTAAATAGATGCCCAGACTGGGTGCGGTGGCTCATGCCTGTAATACCAGCACTTTGGGAGGCTGAGATTGGCAGATCACCTGAGGTCAGGAGTTTGAGACAAGCCTGACCAATATGGTGAAACTCTATCACTATTAAAATTCAAAATTAGCCAAGCATGGTGGTGCATGGCTGTAATCCCAGCTACTCGGGAGGCTGAGGCAGGAGAATCACTTGAACCTGGGAGGTGGAGGTTGCAGTGAGCCGAGATTGCCGAGTTTGCACCATTACTCTCTAGCCAGGGCAACAAGAGCAAAACTCTGTCTCAAAAAAAAAAAAACAAAAAAACATAGGCCCTACTTTCACAATTTGCTGTTCTCCATTGGCCTATCTTTCTTCTTTTTTTTTTTTTTTTGAGACGGAGTCTCGCTCTGTCGCCCAGGCTGGAGTGCAGTGGCCGGATCTCAGCTCACTGCTAGCTCCGCCTCCCGGGTTCACGCCATTCTCCGGCCTCAGCCTCCCGAGTAGCTGGGACTATAGGCGCCCGCCACCTCACCCGGCTAGTTTTTTTTTTTGTACTTTTTAGTAGAGACGGGGTTTCACCATGTTCGCCAGGATGGTCTCAATCTCCTGACCTCGTGATTCCGCCCATCTCGGCCTCCCAAAGTGCTGGGATTACAGGCTTGAGCCACCGCGCCCGGCCTTGGCCTATCTTTCCATCTCTGATAATACCATTTTCTGTTAATTAGTTTAGAGTTCAAAGCTGCGGTGTGTAGTAGGGATAGTGCCTCTCTGTCTTAGTCATGTTGGGCTGCTGTATCAAATTACCATAGACTGGGTGACTTAAAGAATAGACATTTATTTCTGGCAGTTCTCGAGGTTGTGAAGTCCACGTTCGGGGAGCTGGCAGATCTGGTATCTGGTAAGGGCCTGCTTCTTGGTTTGCAAATGGTCATCTTGTGGTTTCTTCACCTGACAGAAAAGAGAGGGAGCCGGCTCTCCTGTGTCTTCTTCTAAGAGTACTAATCTCATTCAGAAAGGATTTACTCCTATGTTCTCATCTAATCCTAATTACTTCCCAGAGATGTCAACTTCTAATACTATATTGGGGATAGGTTATTAATGTATGATTTTTTTGGAGTGGTGCAAATATTCACACCATAACACCCCCCAACCATATTCTATAGAGGATCTTGGCTATTTTTAGTCATTGTCTTCTATTTCAGGTTTTAGAAGTACTTTTTTCTTAATTTTAGTGAAAGAAAGAAACTGCCTTGTACATTTCATAAAATAAAATATAACTGTAGGCATATTTCAGAGAGGTTACATCATAGTGATACTTAATCTCCTTTTAAGGACACATGGCATTTTTTCCATTATTGCCTTTTATATTGATGTTTTTCAGTGTAAACTTTTTGCATAATAATCATTTTTTATCCTTCTTGAGACTTTTTTGGACTTCAAGAAAATTAGTTTTAATAGAAATTAGTGGCCCGGCGTGGTGGCTCATGCCTGTAATCCCAACACTTTGGGAGGCCAATGCATGCAGATAGCCTAATTCAGGAGTTCGAGATCACCCTGATGAACATGGAGGAACCCCATCTCTACTAAAAACACAAAATTAGCCAGGCGTGGTGGCACAGGCCTGTAATCCCAGGTATTCGGGAGGCTGAGGCAGGAGAATCGCTTGAACCTGGGAGGCAGAGGTTGCGGTGAGCCAAGATCCCAAGATCGTGCCATTGCACTCCAGCAACAAGAGTGAAACTTTGTCTCAAAAAAAGAGAAAGAAAGGAAGAAATTAGTCCAGCCTGGGCAACATGGCAAACCTTGTCTATACAAAAACTTACCTGGTCATGGTGATGTGTGCCTGTAGTCCCAGCTACTCAGGACACTGAGGTGGAAAGAACTGTTGAGCCTAGGAGTTCGAGGCTGCAGTGAGCTATGATTGCACCACTACACTCCAGCCTGGGTAACAGAATGAGACCCTGTTTCGAGAAAAAAGAAAAGAAAACAAACAAAAAAATTAGTTTCAATATGTTATGCTGTTGTTGCAGATAATTAGAATTCACTGAGATTTATTTCTGTATAGGGTATGCATTCCAGAAACTAAAAGTATTACATACGCACAAAATACATTAAAAAATTGCACAATTAATCCAAATATTGATGGAGCCAGTACTGCGAATGATAAGACAACTGCCCTACTTTTCTTTATGCTTCCCCAACCTGGGTACCCATCCATATCAGTATATTTTATTTTTGTACGTTTTTTTATGCAAATGGTAACCAATATGCCAATATGTGATTTTTTTTTTTTCTTTTTATTGAGACGGAGTCTCGCTTTGTCGCCCAGACTGGAGTACAGTGGCGAGATCTTGGCTCACTGCAAGCTCCACCTCCTGGGTTCACGCCATTCTCCTGCCTCAGCCTCCCGAGAGGCTGGGACTACAGGCGCCCGCCATCTCGCCCGGCTAATATTTTGTATTTTTAGTAGAGACGGGGTTTCACCGTGTTAGCCAGGATGGTCTCCATCTCCTGACCTCGTGATTCGCCTGCCTCGGCCTCCCAAAGTGCTGGAATTACAGGCATGAGCCACTGCACCCGGCCAATATGTCGTATTTTATATTGGGTTTTATTTAAACTCAGTTGTGAACCTTACATGGAATGATAGTTAATTCACTTTCTTATTTAGTTGATTTTATGATTGAGAACAGTGGTTGTTTACCCAAAACATTGAGCAGATAATCCACAGAGTTCCCGCATTTTTCTTCCAAGCTCATAGTTCCCCCTATTTTAAACATCTTAACTGGCCAGGTGCTGTGCCTTATGCCTGTAATCCTACCACTTAGAGAGGCTGAAACGGGAGGATGGCTTGGACTCAGGAGTTGGAGGCCGGCCTCGGCAACATAGCAAGACCCTGTTTCAAAAAAAAAAAAAAGTTTTAAACGAAAGAAACCATATTGACTGTGTGTGGTGTATCCTACAGTTGTTGCAAGAATATATTACATGTGAACATGACGAAAATTGAAGAAGCCAATGCTATTATTACCTAAAGTCCATCTTTTACATTAAACTTCACTCTTTTGTTCTGTGGTTTAAGACAACTGCATGTGTCATGTATCCACCATCACAGTCTTATACAGAAGCATTTCACAGACCTCAAAATCCCCTGTGCTCCTCCTAATCATGGCTTTCCCCTCACTCTTTTGCCATCCCTGTTTATCCCTGGCAACAAATGATGATGTTCCTGCCTCTAGAGTTTTGCATTTTCCAGAATATCACATATTTGGAATGATGCTGTAAGGGGCCATTTCAGACTTGCTTCCTTCATGTAAAAATATGCGTTGAAGGTCTCTCGAAAGCTTTGTTGCTTGACAACTCGTGTATTTTTTATTTTTGTTTATTTATCTAAAAAAAATTTTGTTTTTGAATGGTGTGAACCCAGGAGGCAGAGCTTGCAGTGAGCCGAGATTGCGCCACTGCACTCTAGCCTGGGCGACACAGCAAGACTCTGTCTCGATAAAAAAAAAATTTTGTTTTTGTTTTTGTTTTGTTAGAGACAGGGTCTCAAACACCCCAGCTCAGGTGATCCTCCCACCTCAGCTTCCCAAAGTGCTGGGATTCCACTTGTGAGCCACCATGTCCGGCCACTCATTTCTTTCACCACTGAGTAGCATTAACACTGGATGGGTGTTACCATAGTTTGTTTCTTTTTTTTTTTTTTTTTTTGAGGCAGAGTCTCTCTCTGTCGCCCAGGCTGGAGTGCAGTAGCGGGATCTCAGCTCACTGCAAGCTCCGCCTCCCGGGTTTACGCCATTCTCCTGCCTCAGCCTCCCGAGTAGCTGGGACTACAGGCGCCCGCCACCTCACCTGGCTAGTTTTTTGTATTTTTTTTTTTTTAGTAGAGACAGGGTTTCACCGTGTTAGCCAGGATGGTCTCGATCTCCTAACCTCGTGATCCGCCTGTCTCGGCCTCCCAAAGTGCTGGGATTACAGGCTTGAGCCACCGTGCCCGGCCCATAGTTTGTTTCTTTATTCACCTGTTGAAAGGCTCATCTTGAGCCTGGTGTGATGCCTCATCCCTGAGTTCCCAGCATGCAGGAGACTGAGGTGAGAAGATTGCTTGAGGCCAGGAGTTAGAGACCAGCCTGGTAGATACAGTGTGAGACCTCTTCTATTTTTTTTTTTTTTTAAAGACTCACCTTGTTTGAGTCTAGTTTTTGGCAGTCATGAGTAAGGCTGCTAAAAATGTTTGTGGGAGGACTTTTGTGTGGACATCAGTTTTCAGTTCATTTGGGTCAATATTGTAGGAATGAGACTACTGAATCAGTAGGACACCATGCTTATTTTTTTCAGAGCTCCGCAGACTGTCTTCCAAATTGGCTGTAGAAGTTTCCATTCACATCGGTAGTGAATGAGAGTTCACTGTCATTGGCATTAGCAAGTGTCAGTGTTTTGGATTTTAGCTACTCCACCAGGTATTTGCTGCTGCCTCGTTGTTTTCTTTTTTTCTTTTCTTTCTTTTTTTTTTTTTGGAGACGCAGTTTCACTCTTGTTGCCCAGGCTGGAATGCAATGGAGTAATCTCAGCTCACTGCAGCCTCTACCTCCTGGGTTCAAGTGATTCTCCTGACTCAGCCTCTAGAGTATCTGGGATTAACAGGTGTGCGCTGCCTCACCTGGCCAATTTTTGTATTATTAGTAGAGATGAGGTTTTACCATGTTGGCCAGGCGGGTCTCAAACTCCTGACCTCAGGTTATCCACCCGCCTTGGCTTCCCAATGTGTTGTATTACAGGCGTGAGCCACTGCGCCTGGCCTGTTTTCATTTTGCTCTTAAATGACATGTAATGTAAAGCATCCTGTCATATGTTTGTTTGCCATAATTACAGTTTTTGGGGGGAGGTATACTTGGAAAGATCTTGCTTTTTTTTTTTTTTTTTTTTTTGGGAGATGGAATCTGGCTCTGTCGCCCAGGCTGGAGTGCAGTGGTGTAATCTCGGCTCACTACAACATCTGCCTCCTGGGTTCAAGCGATTCTTCTGCCTTAGCCTCCTGAGTAGGTGGGATTACAGGCTCCCGCCGCCAGGCCTAGCTAATTTTTGTATTTTGAGTTGAGACTGGGTTTCACCATGTTAGGCTGGTCTCAAACTCCTGACCTCAGTGATCCACCCGCCTCAGCCTCCCAAAGTGCTGGGATTACAGGCATGAGCCACTGTGCCTGGCTTTTTGCTTCTTTTTTGATTGGTTGGGTTTTTTTCTTGTAGAATTTTAGGAGTTCTTCATTACCTTTTGGATACCAGTCCTTCATCAGATAGGTGTTCTGCAAAGATTTTGTTCCAGTCTGTCACTTGTCTTTTTATTCTGTTAACAAAGTCATTTCCAAAACAAACACTTTTACTTTGTTTTTTTCTTTTTGTTTGTTTTGTTTTTTAATTATACTTTTAAGTTCTAGGGTACATGTGCACAATGTGCAGGTTTGATACATAGGTATAACATGTGCCATGTTGGTTTGTTGCACCCATCACCTCGTCATTTACATTAGGTATTTCTCCTAATGCTATCCCTCCCCTAGCCCTCCACCCTCTGACAGGCCCCAGTGTGTGATATTCCCTGCCCTGTGTCCAAGGGGTCTCATTGTTCAGTTCCCACCTATGAGTGAGAATATGCGGTGTTTGGTTTTCTGTTCTTGTGATAGTTTGCTGAGAATGATGGTTTCCAGCTGCATCCATGTCCCTGCAAAGGACACGAAATCATCCTTTTTTATGGCTGCATAGTATTCCATGGTGTGTATGTGCCACATTTTCTTTATCCAGTCTATCATTGATGGACATTTGGGTTGGTTCCAAGTCTTTGCTATTGTGAATAGTGCCACAATAAACATATGTGTGCATGTGTCTTTATAGTAGCATGATTTATAGTCCTTTGGGTATATACCCAGTAATGTGATGGCTGGGTCAAATGGTATTTCTAGTTCTAGATCCTTGAGGAATCGCTACACTGTCTTCCACAATGGTTGAACTAGTTTACGGTCCCACCAACAGTGTAAAAGTGTTCCTATTTCTCCACATCCTCTCCAGCACCTATTGTTTCCTGACTTTTCAATTATCACCTTTCTAACTGGTATGAGATGGTATCTCATTGTGGTTTTGATTTGCATTTCTCTGATGGCCAGTGATGATGAGCATTTTTTCATGTGTCTGTTGGCTGTGTGAATGTCTTCTTTTGAGAAATGTCTGTTCATATCCTTTGCCTACTTTTTAATGGGGTTGTTTCATTTTTTCTTGTAAATTTGTTTGAGTTCTTTGTAGATTCTGAATATTAGCCCTTTGTCAGATGGGTATATTGCAAAAACTTTCTCCCATTCTGTAGATTGCCTGTTCACTCTGATGGTAGTTTCTTTTGCTGTGCAGAAGCTCTCTAGTTTAATTAGATCCCATTTGTCAATTTTGGCTTTTGTTGCCATTGCTTTGGTGTTTTAGTCATGAAGTCCTTGCCCATGCCTATGTCCTGAATGGTATTGCCTAGGTTTTCTTCTAGGGTTTTTAGGGTTTTAGGTCTAACATTTAAGTCTTTAATCCATCTGGAATTAATTTTTGTATAAGGTGTAAGGAAGGGATCCAGTTTCAGCTTTCTACAGATGGCTAGCCAGTTTTCCCAGCCCCATTTATTAAATAGGGAATCCTTTCCCCATTCCTTGTTTTTGTCAGGTTTGTCAAAGATCAGATGGTTGTAGATGTGTGGTATTATTTCTGAGGGCTCTGTTCTGTTCCATTGGTCTATATCTCTGTTTTGGTACCAGTACCATGCTGTTGGGCCTGGCTGATTTTTGCATTTTTTGTAGAGATGGAGTTCCATCATTTTGGCCAGGCACATCTCAAACTGCTAACCTCCATAATTACACCTGCCTTGGCCTCCCAAAGTACTGGAATTGTAGGCATGAGTCACCACACCTGGCTGCTACCATGATTTATTATCATTACTTACTGTAAAACAAAACTTAAAACTTATCAGCTTAAGGAATTTTACATGTACAGTTGAGATAGTTTGACAGATCTACATAAGTTCTGTAAGATGAATTCTATTGTATTTTGCTTATTGCAATTATCCTGAGGTGAGGTTGCATGCATATTGCAGTATGGAGCAAGATGTTATTTTCTTTTTTTTTTTTTTTTTTTTTTTTTTGAGACGGCAGGCTGGAGTTCAATGGCGCAATCTTGGCTCACGGCAATCTCTGCCTTTCAGGTTCAAGCAATTCTCCTACCTCAGCCTCCTGAGTAGCTGGGATTACACGCATGCGCCACCACACCTGGCTAATTTTGTATTTTTAGTAGAGACAAAATTTCTCCACGTTGGTCAGACTGGTCTCCAACTCCAACCTCAGGTAATTGACCCACCTCGGCCTCCAAAAGTGCCGGGCTTACAGGCGTGAGCCACAGCGCCTGGCCAAGATGTTACTTTCTAAGTATAAATAATATCCCATTGTGTGTATATACTTAGGACATTTTGTTTATCCATTCAGCCATCAGTGGATATGTGGGTGGCTGCATTGCTCATTCCTGCCATGCCAGGAGGGTCGTATAGTGATTGAATCTATGCTTTTTACACCTGGGTATCTTTTAGGAGTTTCTTGTTTGCCCTCTTGTGTGCTTAGAGTGCCAGACTTTTCTTAGGAATGTCCCCTTTGCCCTTCTTACCATCTATCTAGCTACATTCTGACAGGATAACTGTGAAGTGAGTGAATCCTGGGCATCATAATGGATGTTTCTTTCTACTTAGGTATTTCTCCTCCTCTCTGCTTATATCTAGCATGCCTGTTTGGGGTGGTCCCTGGGGGTGTGGGCTTTCCCCTGGACTTCCCCTCCTGCTCTTGACATATCTGCCTTCTCTAACAATGTCATCAAAGATTAGACTTTGGGAACAGACATTTTCAAGGAAACAGAGCCTCAGGACTGCTAACGTTAACTTTTTTCTGCATATTAATTCATAGGACTGTGTTATGACAGGTGCTACAGACCCACAGTCCAAAGAGACATTAGGGACAGCCCAGGCAGCTCACTTTTCTTCCTGGATTGTAGCAGGACAGGCCACAGATATAACATCTCAGACACCAGGTTAGAGAAGGAAGTGGCTTTATTTGGCCGGGAGCATTGGCAGACTTGCGTCTTAAAAACCGAGCTCCCCGAGAGAGAGAAATTCCTGCCCCTTTTAAAGACTTACAACTCTAAGGGGGTCCACGTGAAAGGATCATGATCGATTAAGCAAGGATAGGGTTCGTAACTGGATCTGCATGCATCGGTGACAGGACAGAGCAGAATAGAACAGAGTTTCACAGTGCTTTCTCATACAATGTCTGGAATCTATAGATATACAAGTGGTTAGGTCAGGAGGTGATTTTTTTTTTTTTTTTTGAGACAAAGTCTCACTCTGTCACCCAGGCTGGAATGCAGTAGCTCGATCTCGGCTCACTGCAAGCTCTGCCTCCCGGGTTCACACCATCCTCCTGCCTCAGCCTCCCGAGTAGCTGGGACTACAGAACTACAGGTGCCTGCCACCACGCCTGGCTAATTTTTTGTATTTTTAGTAGAGACGGGGTTTCACTGTGTTAGCCAGGATGGTCTTGATCTCCTGACCTCGTGATCTGCCCGCCGCTGCCTTCCAAAGTGCTGGGATTAAAGGCGTGAGCCACTGCACCTGGCCAGGAGTTGATTTTTAACTACCAGGCCTAGGGTGTGGCACTGGGCTGTCTATTGATCTCATTTCTGCTTTCCTTTAACTTTTGCTTCCTCTTTCTTTTTCTAAGGTATGAGGTAGCAAGCAGGGGAGCAACAAGCAGGTTTCTATTATTATTATGATTTCTTTATAAGCATTTTCTTTTTTTTTGAGATGGAGTCTCGCTCTGTCGCCCAGGCTGGAGTGCGGTGGCACGATCTCCGCTCATTGCAAGCTCCGCCGCCTCCCAGGTTAACGCCATTCTCCTGCCTCAGCCTCCCTAGAAGCTGGGACTACAGGTGCCTGCCACCACGCTCGGCTAATTTTTTTGTATTTTCAGTAGAGACAGGGTTTCACCGTGTTCGCCAGGATGGTCTCAATCTCCTGACCTTGTGATCCGCCTGCCTCAGCCTCCCAAAGTGCTGGGATTACAGGCGTGAGCCACCGCGCCCGACCTTTATAAGCATTTTAAATCCTCCTAGTGCTAGAAACCATTTTCCAAATACAGATTTAGGATTAAACCCATGCCAAACCTGTACAGGCACATGTGCCAACTTTGTTATGTCCTTAACTGTATTTTTGACTACTTGCCCTTGATTATTTATATACAGACAGCAATTGGTTAGGTTAAATTTTCCATAGCCCCTCCTTTAGTTGCTAGCAAGTAGTCTAGTGCCCATCTATTTTGATAGATAGCATTTTTCATCTGGGTTTCTTACCGAGCTAAAACAGTTAAAGCTCTGCCAATTTTATTAGTGGTTATTTCTAAGATCGCTTGTAACCGTATGATCCGGTTGAACATGTAAATGGGGCTTTCTTTTTTTTCTGTTTTAGCTATTTTTTTTACTTCTATTGCCTAGAAAAGAACTAGTTTTTAAATCTTATTTCAAAGACTATGATCATGGGAGACTCAGATGGGTTATAGTACACATCAGGTCGGGCATTTCCTGGGTTACACACTTTGTACTGAGTCGTGTTATACAGGCAAGTTCCTTTTAAAATTTCTAGGCATTCATAATAACTATAAAACAGGAAGATTGTTTTAACTTGTAGCCCTACCTCAGTAACCTGATGAATACACGGGGAACAATCTTCCGTGGGGGGAAAATCAGTTGAAGTCCTTATTGTTGAAGTCCAAATTTTAAGGAGAATGAGTCCCATGACACGTTTCCTCATGCTTCGGCCTCACATAGACCAGTCAACTTCCAGGTGTGACCGGAGCAGGGCTCGTCGTCTTTTTCAGAGTCACTTTGCATGAGTTATCTGGGCCTGGTCTCGCCTCCCCAGTCTTAGGTACTGAAGGTTTTACATAACCATGGTGGATCCAGGCCGGGATTCCCTCTACCTTCATGTCAGTGGGAGTGGTCTGGTGTCCCTTCCACCATGGGCACAAGGGGGCTACGTTCCAGTCCTTGATCCACACTCGATCACATGGGGAGAAAGGGTGAACTGGGGAGAATAAGCTAATGGGGCATTTCTCATTTACCCAGGCTGAGATTGTTTGTGTAATTTTTCCTAAGGCCTGTAGCTGTCGCTGTAACTTAATTTCACCTAACTCTCAGGGAGTGCCTGGAAGTCCCCATAGTTTGGGAGGAGGTCTATGATATAATATTTCATAAGAGGAATATCCTGTTTTTCTAGAAGGGGTAAATTTAATCTTAAATAATACCACAGGGAGAGCTTGTACCCATTTTAATCCTGTTTCTTGACATGCTTTCCCTAAACTATTTTTGATAGTCTGACTCATCTGCTCCACCTTTCCGGAACTCTGAGGTCGGTAGGCAGCATGCAGTATCCATGTGATCCCCAATACCCGTGCTGTTTTCTGTACCAAGTCAGCCACAAACACCAGCCCGTTATTTGAGCCAATTCGTAAGGGCAGTTCAAACCTAGGAATAAGATCTCGAAGAAGCACACGGGTTACTTCAACAGCTTTCTCAGTTCGCGTTGGATAAGCCTCCACCCACCCACAAGAACTAATAAATACTTGCTATCTTCACATTTTGGCACTTCTGTGAAGTCTACTTACAGATCTTCAGCGGAAGCTGCTCCATAAGCTTGTATGCCGGGCAGGATGGTTGGATCCTGCCTTGCATCGTGGTGTTGGCAGATAATACATCGCTGTGCCACGGTTTTGGCAAGGTCTGGTAAATGAGATGTAGAAGTACTGGCCTAACAACTTTTCAAGTGACTCCTGGCCTAGATGGGTGGTTTTATGCACAGCCAGTATGACTGCAGTTCCCAGCAGCTGTGGCACAGCTACTCTCCCATCCAGTAACCGGATCCATCCTTCTTCCATCACCTGTCCTCCCTCTGCCTGGAGAAAGTCCTTTTCTTCTTTAGAATAAGTAGGTAAAAGGTAGGCCACTGGCCTTGGCCAGGGCCCCACAGTCTGGGTTAGAACTCCAACTGCCATTTTTTTCTTTTTCTGACACATACAGTGTAAAAGGCTTTGTCAGATCAGGTAGCCCCAGGGCTGAGACTGACGTAAGTTTTTCTTTTAACTCATGAAAGGCTCACTGTTGTTGGGATTCCCGTTCAAAAGGTTCCCGGCACCCGCCTTTGTGACCCCACATAGAGGTTTGGCCAGTACTGCAAAGTTTGGGATCCACAGTCTGCAGAACCCTAAGAATTCTCTCACCTGCCTTCTGGTTTTAGGCTACAGTAGGCTGCAGATGACCCGCTTTCTTTCTGAGCTTGATTGACCAAGCGCAAGTCCTGTACTGGCCTGTGGTCCTTGGTCCCGGGCTTGGGAAAAGGCAGGAGGGGAGTGTTCCATGGAGACTGACAAGGTACTATAATTCCAAAGGCTCTCAGGTGCTTGAGATGGACCTGGATACCTTCAAGAGCTTCTCTGGGGGACCGGGTACTGTTTTTGCCTGACCAGCTGGGCCCCAGGCTTAACTTCTGTAAGTACAGGGGTTTGGTTGACTGCCAGCCCTGGAGGGTTATCTTCCGCCCACACCTTTGACCACCACTCAGCCAGAGCTGGTCTTATCTCTTAGCCTGGCTTGGTTAAGAAAAGTCTTCATTCCTCCTCCCAGGGGACCGTAAGGGCCATGATGACTCCCTTTCCAGGTAACTTTAGCTGTAAAAGAGCTGTGCTTTGTAAAAAGAGATGGTGGCGCTCAGCTTGCTAAGCAAATCCCTTCCCAGCAAGGGCAAGGAGCAGTTGGGAATGTACAAGAACTGGTGAATTACTTCGTGTCCCCCTACAGTACAAGTCCAGGGCAAGCAGAAAGCTTGTTTTGCCGAGACTCTTGTGGCTTCGATTGTATCAATAGTCTTTTTGGATAAGGGGGCGACCGGGCTGGTTACTACTGAATGTTCAGCACTAGTATTGACAAGAAACTCAATGTCCTTGTCCCCAACTGTCATCCTGACCATGGGCTCATTGGGGGCACCTGAGCCCGGTCCCCCTTAGTCCAGTAACCCTTCTGCCAGATTAAACAAGGCCCTTTCGTCCTTGCCTGAGACCTCTGGCTTGGAGCCATTTTGTTTCTTCTTTAACTGGGGGCACTTGTCTTTCCAATCTTAGGTTGTAAACGAGCTGCCAAGGGAGGGGTTTCTCCTGCAGCTTCACATTCTTTCTTGTCTGCTCTGGTTGGTCTAGAGGTGTATGTGTCTGGTGGAGGCACAGGTGCTGTGGGCTCAGGAGTGGGGAGTCTCTCTTCCAGGTAAGGGCGGGGGGCATTGCTGGTGCCATTTCCTGCCATGAGTCCTCTGACATTGGGTCAGATAGAACTTTAGGAGCTGACTTCCCTCGGCGGGTGGAGCAAGATCCCTCGTGGGCTATCTGTCCCTTTGCCACTAACAGTGCTGCTGCCTGTCCTCTCAACCACTGGCGGGGCGGTGTAAAACCAGCTGTAACCAAGTGTCTATGTACAGGAACTGGTCTAGATGCCCTGGCTTACAGGTAATCTTGTGCCATACCTTTGAAATAAGGGACCTATCAAGGCTTCCTTCTGATGGCCAATCCACCTCTAATGCTGGCCAGTCTGTCTCACACAAAGTTCTAAGTTTTCCTGGTGTTACAGTAACTCCATAGTCTCCCTTAAATCCCTTTTTGAAAATTTTTTTAACATAGTTCCTAGTGGGGTGGGCTTACCTTGTGTCTGACCCATTTTTCTCTTGAGACAAGACAACACTCACACTATAAGACAGAAAGGGTAAAGGTCACTCACTCGTCTAATTCACACTAAATCAAAATCAGAACCAAAGCCGAAGTGCCAATAAGGGCACGCCTGTTCGTCAAGCACTTCAAGCAAAGTCAAAATCAAAACCAAAGACAAAGTGCCGATAAAGGCACACCATGGGTGATCAGGCCACACTTCCACTCAAATGGAGTGGGCAAGTTCCCAAGACTGGTCTTACCGTGTTCCAGATGTCCAGACTCCAAGTTCCAATTCCTTCCTAGTGTTCAGCCACTGTATTGATTCTTCATGAGGGCCTGCCATGCACTGCTCTGGTGAGGCGTTCCACTGGTGCAATTGCCTACCCGGGAGCACTCTCAGGATCCGCATCACTCAAGCTGGCCAGTGTCCCCTGCAGGGATGCTCCACAGGGCAGGCTTAAGCCGCCTAAGGGTTTGCCTCGGCCATCTGCTAGTCACCTTGCTTCCCGGTCAGGGAACCAAGAAATGTAGCAGGACAAGCCACAGACAAAACCTCTCAGACACTGGGTTAGAGAAGGAAGTGGCTTTATTTGGCTGGGAGTGTTGGCAGACTTGCATCTTAAAAACCAAGCTCCCTGAGAGAGAGAAATTCCTGCCCCTTTTAAAGACTTACAACTCTACGGGAGTCCACGTGAAAGGATCGTGATTGATTGAGCCAGCATGGGGTGCATAACTGGGGCTGCATGCATCATTAACAGGACAGAGCAGAACAGAACACAGAGTTTCAGAATGCTTTCTCATACAATATCTGGCATCTATAGCTAATACAAGTGGTTAGGTCAGGAGTTGATTTTTAACTACCAGGCCTGGGGTGTGGCACCAGACTGTCTGACTATTGATCTCGTTTCTGCCTTCCTCTAACTTTTGCTTCCTCTTTCGTTTTCTTAAATATGAGACAATAAGAGAGGTGGTCTCCTTCCTTAGTTTCAGTGAAAACACACATTTTCGTATCCTGCTGTTGCCTACCACTTGTTCAGTTCTAACATCACAATTGCTTTATGAACTAGCTGGACACGGTGGCACATGCCTGTGGTTTCAACTACCAAGGAGACTGAGGCATGAGAATCACGTGAACCCAGGTTGCAGAGGTCGTAGTGAACCAAGATTGTGCCATTCAACTCCAGCCTGGGCAACAGAGAGAGACTCTGTTAAGAAAAAAAAAAAAAAAATTGCTGGCTGGACACAGTGGCTCACGCCTGTAATCCCAGCACTTTGGGAGGTCGAGGCAGGTGTATCACCTGAGGTTGGGAGTTTGAAACCAGCCTGACCAACATGGAGAAACCCCATCTCTACTAAAAATACAAAATTAGCTGGGCGTGGTGGCTCATGCCTATAATCCCAGCTACTCGGAAGGCTGAGGCAGGAGAATCACTTGAACCCCGCTTGTGAGCCAATATCATGCCATTGCACTCCAGCCTGGGCAACAAGAGCGAAACTCTGTCTCAAAAAAATAAAAAAATAAAAGTTGCTTTATGGAAGAAAGTAAGTATAGAAGGAGAGAAAGGGATCTGATGACCAAAGCAGGGAATAAGTATTTGGAGTCCACGGCATCCTGAGAACTTCTTGGGAATAGAGTCTAGGCCCCCAGTGCTGTCACTCTTACCCATCCTCCTCTACACATGTGAGATGTTTCAGGACCCAGTGGCCTTTGAGGATGTGGCTGTGAACTTCACCCAGGAAGAGTGGACATTGCTGGATATTTCCCAGAAGAATCTCTTCAGGGAAGTGATGCTGGAAACTTTCAGGAACCTGACCTCTATAGGTAAGGATGACAGTTTTCCTTTCCTCAGTGCATTAGTGAACCAGTGTTTCTAGCTCATCAATGTTGCTGAGTGATTTTGAACACAGACAGGAAATACTTTGATGAATAAATAAGGCATGGCTGCAGTAAATCATGGGCATAGA
The DNA here is from genome assembly GCF_003255815.1 of Theropithecus gelada. Taxonomy (NCBI): domain Eukaryota; kingdom Metazoa; phylum Chordata; class Mammalia; order Primates; family Cercopithecidae; genus Theropithecus; species Theropithecus gelada. Next base: position 11,694,341 of record NC_037687.1, read on the forward strand.
ATCTAATAATTTTTTCACAATTTTATACGCTTCAGGACTATTTTTCTATGTCTGTATTTTAGGAAAAAAGTGGAAAGACCAGAACATTGAATATGAGTACAAAATCCCCAGAAGAAGCTTCAGGTAATTTGCACTTACAAGAGAAAGCACTGTCTCTCTACACAATCTTAGAATATGAGAATATGTTGAAGAGAAGTGAAACAAAGAACTAAATCCAGCATCAAATTCATTTCTTCTTAGAATATTTTCTCAAAACACATATATTTAAATGTGACTGAGGCTGAGGGCTCACTCCTGTAATCCCAGTCCTTTGAGAAGTGGAGATAGGAAGATAGCTTGAGGCCAGCAGTTCAAGAACAGCCTGTGCAATATAGCGAGACCACATATCAACAACGGCCAAAAATTAGCTGGGCATTGTGGTATTCATCAGTAGTCCCAGCTACTCAGGAGGCTGAGGCAGGAGGATCACTTGAGCCAGTAAAGGCTACAGTAAGCTATGATGATATCATAGCACTCCAGCATGGGCAACAGGACAAGTACCAGACTCAAAAGAAAAATGATATAGAGTATTTAGTAATTGTAAAATAGTTTACATGGGAATAGTATTAAGCCCCTTATGAACATTTTTTTTTTTTTTTTTTTGAGACGGAGTCTTGCTCTGTCGCCCAGGCTGGAGTGCAGTGGCCGGATCTCAGCTCACTGCAAGCTCCGCCTCCCGGGTTCACGCCATTCTCCTGCCTCAGCCTCCCGAGTAGCTGGGACTACAGGCGTCTGCCACATCACCCGGCTAGTTTTTTGTTATTTTTTTAGTAGAGACGGGGTTTCACCATGTTAGCCAGGATGGTCTCGATCTCCTGACCTCGTGATCCACCCGTCTCGGCCTCCCAAAGTGCTGGGATTACAGGCTTGAGCCACCGCGCCCAGCGAACATTTTTTTAAACAATAGGTATGGCTGGGTCATCTTGTAGAACATGTCCAGTCATCTTCAAATAATTCAGCCAGGGCCGAAAGCCTACACTTTGATGGACAGTGTTAAAAATGCAAGTGCAATACTTGTCGATGAATATAAAATTGCTTATAAACAAACCCTTCATAATGTGCTTCTCATGTTTTACAGGAGTCTCACAGAAGAGAAAGTCAATGAAATTAAAGAAGACAGTCATTGTGGAGAAACTTTTACCCAGGTTCCAGATGACAGGCTGAACTTCCAGGAGAAACAAACTTCTCCTGAAGTAAAATCATGTGACAGCTTTGTGTGTGGTGAAGTTGGCATAGGTAACTCATCTTTTAATATGAACATCAGAGGTGACATTGGACACAAGGCATATGAGTATCAGGAATATGGACCAAAGCCATATAAGTGTCAACAACCTAAGAATAAGAAAACCTTCAGGTATCGACCCTACATTAGAACACAAGAAAGGGATCGCACTGGAGAGAAACCCTATGCTTGTAAAGAATGTGGAAAAACCTTTATTTTCCATTCAAGCATTCGAAGACACATGGTAATGCACAAAGGGGATGGACCTTATAAATGTAAATTTTGTGGGAAAGCCTTCCATTGTTTCAGTTTATGTCTTATCCATGAAAGAACACATGCTGGAGAGAAACCATATGAATGTAAACAATGTGGTAAATCCTTTAGTTATTCTGCTACCCTTCAAATACATGAAAGAACTCACACTGGGGAGAAGCCCTATGAATGTAGCAAATGTGATAAAGCATTTCATAGTTCCAGTTCCTATCATAGACATGAAAGGAGTCACATAGGGGAGAAGCCTTATCAATGCAAAGAATGTGGAAAAGCATTCGCGTATACCAGTTCTGTTCGTAGACATGAAAAGACCCACTCTGGGAAAAAGACGTATGAATGTAAGCAATATGGGGAAGCCTTATCCTATCTTACAAGTTTTCAAACACACAGAATGAACTCTGGAGAAAGACCTTATAAATGTAAGATATGTGAGAAAGGCTTTTATTCTGCCAAGTCATTTCAAAGACATGAAAAAACTCACACTGGAGAGAAACGCTATAAATGCAACCAATGTGGTAAAGCTTTCAATCTTTCCAGTTCCTTTCGATATCATGAAAGGATTCACACTGGAGAGAAACCCTATGAGTGTAAGGAGTGTGGGAAAGCCTTCAGATCTGCCTCACAGCTTCGAGTGCACGGTGGGACTCACACTGGAGAGAAACCCTATGAATGTAAGGAATGTGGGAAAGCCTTCAGATCTACCTCACACCTTCGAGTGCATGGTAGGACTCATACTGGAGAGAAACCCTATGAATGTAAGGAATGTGGGAAAGCCTTCAGATATGTGAAGTACCTTCAAATTCATGAAAGGACAGAAAAACACATAAGAATGCCCTCTGGAGAAAGACCTTATAAATGTAAGATATGTGAGAAAAGCTTTTATTCTGCCAAGTCATTTCAAACACATGAAAAAACTCACAGTGGAGAGAAACCCTACAAATGCAAGCAATGTGGTAAAGCCTTCAGATGTTGCAATTCCCTTCGATATCATGAAAGGACTCATACTGGAGAGAAACCCTATGAATGTAAGCAGTGTGGGAAAGCCTTCAGATCTGCCTCACACCTTCGAATGCATGGTAGGACTCATACTGGAGAGAAACCCTATGAGTGTAAGCAATGTGGGAAAGCCTTCAGTTGTGCCTCAAACCTTCGAAAGCATAGTAGGACTCACACTGGAGAGAAACCCTATGAGTGTAAGCAATGTGGGAAAGCCTTCAGATCTGCCTCAAACCTTCAGATGCATGAAAGAACTCACACTGGAGAGAAACCCTATGAATGTAAGGAATGTGAAAAAGCATTCTGTAAATTCTCTTCTTTTCAAAAACATGAAAGGAAGCACAGAGGAGAAAGGCCCTATGAATGTAAGCATTGTGGGAATGGATTCACATCTGCCAAGATCCTTCAAGTACATGCAAGAACACACATTGGAGAGAAACACTATGAATGTAAGGAATGTGGAAAAGCATTCAATTATTTTTCTTCCTTGCATATACATGCAAGGACTCATATGGGAGAGAAGCCATATGAATGTAAGGGTTGTGGGAAAGCATTCAGCTAGCCTGGTTCCTTTTATGGACATGAATAGACTCACACTGGAAGGAAACACTATGAATGCAAGCAATGTGGCAAAGCTTTCACATGTTCCAGTTCTTTTCAATACCATGAAATGACTCACACTGGGGAGAAACCCTATCAATGTAAGCAGTGTGGGAAAGCCTTCATTTCTTTTACTTCTTTTCAACGTCATGAAAGGACTCACATGGGAGAGCAACCCTATGAGTGTATGCGATGTGGAAAAGCATTTCTTCTAGTTCCCTTCAATATCATGAAAGGACTTACACTGGAGTGAAGCCCTATGAATGTAAGCAGTGTGGGAAAGCCTTCAGATCAGCCTCGCACCTTCAATGGCATGGAAGCATTCACACTTGGGAGAAACCCTATGAATGTAAGCAGTGTGGGAAAGCCTTCAGATCTGCCAAGATTCTTTGAATACAGATAATGAATGTAAACAATTAACTTTATCATAACTGTATACTAACATGTTATTTTTAAATAATTAAGCTATAATAAAATACCCTGTTGGTTTTATGTATTAGATCAAGCTTATAATGTTACATTGTTATTACTTGGACATTGTGAGTCAGTATTACCATGTGGATAAAATGTCAGACATCTTTTTCCTCATGGAAATTGTACTTTTTGCACCAGGCACAGTGGCCAGTGGCTCATGCCTGTAATCCCAGCACTTTGGGAGGCCGAGGCAGGCAGATCATGAGGTCAAGAGATCGAGACTATTCTGACCAACATGGTGAAACCCTGTCTCTACTAAAAATACAAAATTAGCTGGGTGTGGTGGCACACACCTGTAGTCTCAGCTACTCGGGAGGCTGAGGCAGGAGAATCACTTGAACCTGGGAGGTGGCGGTTGCAGTGAGCAGAGATCACACCACTGCATTCCAGCCTGGCAACAGAGCAAGACTCCATCTCAAAAGAAAACTGCCAGGCGCAGTCTCTCACGCGTGTAATCCCAGCACTTTGGGAGGCCGAGGAGGGCAGATCACGAGATCAGGAGATGGAGACCATCCTGGCTAACACAGTGAAACCCCATCTCTACTAAATATACAAAAAAAAAAAAAAAAATTAGCCGGGCGTGGTGGCTGACGCCTGTAGTCCCAGCTACTCGGGATGCTGAGGCAGGAGACTGGTGTGAACCTGGGAAGTGGAGCTTGCAGTGAGCTGAGATCGCGCCACTGCACTCTAGCCTGGGTGACAGAGCAAGACTGTCTCAAAAAAAAAAAAAGAAATTTTACTTTTCATGCTTATGTACTTATTTTTTATTTCGACCCTAATTTTGCTGAGAGAGTGTGTGTGTGTGTGTGTGTGTGTGTGTTTTAAACAGTCTCATTCTGTCGCCCAGGATAGAGTGCAGTGGTGCATCACAGCTTACTGCCACCTCCACCTCCTAGGTTCAAGCGATTCTCCTGCTTCACCCCCGTGAGTAGCTGGGACTACAGGCGTGCCCCACCAGCTAATATTTGTATTTTTTAGTAGAGATGGAATTTTACCATGTTAGCCAGGCTAGTCTCAAACTCCAGACCTCGTGATCCGCCCACCTTGGCTTCCTAAAGTGCTAGGATTCCAGACCTGAACCACTGGGGCCAGCCTCAACCCTAATTTTTCATTCACTCATAATACCAAAAGTTATCTCATATACCTCTGAGTGCCTTCTTCCCCAAAACCACCAGTGCCATACCTGCTGTCAGCAAGGGTGTAATATAGCATAGTGGTAAATATGACCACAAGTCATAAATGACTGTGGGATGTATGAGAATTACAAGTCACATTAGTAAGAAGAGAAAAATTTTGGTCATGGTTATGATTTGAAATATGTTTTCTTTTATCACATTTAGAAATGTAGTTATAAAATGTTCTCTTTTTTTGTCGTGATCCATCATGGTCACTGAGGAGCGTTGTCTCATATGCCCGGTGTGTGACTTCTGTCTCTCCAGTGGTAAAACACTTGGCCTTGGCTAGACACAGTGGCTCACGCCTGTAATCCCAGCACATTGGGAGGCTGAGGCAGGTGGATCACCTGACGTCAGTGGTTTGAGACCAGCCTGACCAATGTGATGAAACCCCATCTCCACTAAAAATACAAAAATTAGCCGGGTGTGGTGGCATGCTTCTTTTTTTTTTTTTTTTTTTTTTTTTTTTTTGGCATGCTTCTGTAATCCTAGCTAGTCAGGAGGCTGAGACAGGAGAATCACTTGAATCCAGGGGGAGGGCAGAGGTTGCAGTGGGCCAAGGTGGCACCATTGCACTACTGCGTGGGTAAAAAGAGTGGAACTCCGTCTCAAGAAAAAAGACTTGGCCTTGTGGTGAGGGGAGGTCAGCTCTAGACTCCTGGTCCTGTTTTTGCCTTACTTATTCTCTAAAGACTAAAATATTTCCTGAAATGTATTGGCATTGTTTACTAAAAAGTACCTTAGTTAAAATGTACACGTTCATTTATGCCTTATAAAGCTATATTTTTTCAAATTGCTTTACTGAGACATAGGAGGGTAATAAATTTGTGTAAATATTCTAAATACAAGCCTTTCTTTCTCTGATAATGTGCTGTTGATGCTAACTTGTCAACAGCCTGCTTATCTCAGCAGTGTAAAGTTAACAGCAACGTGGAAAAGTGACTTTTATATATTATTCAATGGCGTAGAACAATTCAATCACTTAAGGTACCAATGAAGCTTCTCTTCAGAAACCCTTATTTTAAAAAAACCCTAAGGTCAAAATCAGGCACCAAAGGGTTCAGCATCAATCGCTGACCAAACCCTATTTGTGTTTGGAGATGACATACCCAGTCCCAGATAATGTATCCACATCAGTGAAGGGTGGAATCATTGATTGTCAGATCACACAAAGTGACTCACAGCAGGGAAGACAGGGCAGTGGCAGAGATGGTGGCACCTGACCAGGTGCAGTGGCTCACACCTGTAATCCCAGCACTTTGGGAGGCTGCGGCGGGTGGATCACTTGAGGTCAGGAGTTCAAGACCAGCCTGGCCAACATGGTGAAACCCCATCTCTACTAAAAATACAAAAATTAGATGGGCATCATGGTGTGTGCCTGTAATTCCAGCTACTCAGGAGGTTGAGACAGGAGAATTGTTTGAGCCTGGGAGGCGGGATGTTACACTGAACTGAGAATAGGCCATTGCACTCTCCAGCCTGATGAGCAGAGTGAGACTCCATCACAAAAAAATAAAAATAAATTTAAAAAACAGGTGGGTGCACCTGGATCTAACCCCCGTCTCATCCTTCTGCCTTGAAGGCCAAATGCACCCTGATACTTTTCACCGAAGAGTAGAAACACCACCATCCACTTGACCCCAAATGTGACTTTCCACAGGATGCAAGCACAGTGTTGGAATGGCCAATGACAGTAACAATAGAAGTGCAGGGTGAGGGTGATGAACAGGACACACTGGAGAGCCTGACATTGGTCTAGACTATGGGAGTGTCTTGATCTTTCACAAAGAGCCAAGTAGCAACCCAGAGAGACATTGGAGCACAGTCCCAAAGGGTGTTCATATGCCAGGAAGGCCACTGATTTTGGAAGGCAGTGATGTTAGTGCCTGTTGGAGTCCTGATCCTTCATAACATATGCTTTTCTGCATCTGGTTAGACAAGGAAATCTGCAATTTTTGACTTTCAGCATTTAGAAATAAGTTATTTTAGCAGTCCACACACGTCGTTTATTCTGAACTAACTTGAGACACACAGCTACAGATAGGGAATATCATGAGTATTTCCAAGACTAAAACTCTTCGTGAAGTCAGTGGGACCCTCTCATGGGAGGGTTTTAAGACCACAATCAAAAAAGTGGGGAAACATTAGAGTGGAAAGAGGGCAGCAGAAGGTCAGGGGCCTTCCCCAGAGGCCTAACACACCCAACGTTACCCTGGATGAGAACAAATACATACCATAACACCACACTCTCTTCAATGTATAACAGAGAAAATGAAACGAATTCAAACTAAGCTTTCAGAATTCCACATTATACAATTAATAAGGTTTTAATATTACTCTGTGTTGATGTTAAGGAATTATTAAATATGAACAACATTTTCTGGTTATATATGGAAAATACCTTGATTCATGAGATATGAAAATACTCATTTTTAGATATGCATGATTTACTTTTGTGCTTTTTTTATAAAACAAGGTGGAAAAACAGGAAAAAAATTTCAGATCAAGGAAGTTAAGCAGATTAATAGGAGAAAAGTTATACAAATTTAACATGTATATATGGGAGCCTTCAGAATAAAGACCCACCCATCAATAAGACAAAAACTTGTATACCATTCCGGGATAGGAACAAATGCAGATGTGGCATGGCCAAAAAAATCCCAGGTTTGATGGGTAAGTCAGATTTAATAGCAAGACAGATTCTGCAAGAGGAAAGGAAGAAAGCTTGGCTAGCAAAGCGGACCTTGTTGTGTAGATGAAGGCTCCCTCGAGAGAGAATAGGTGGGAAATTCTCCTTTTCAGACTTTCATTTAGAATTTTAAGTAATAGACACAGGATTATGCTATGTTGCCCCAGCTGCTCTCTAATTCTTTGTCTGAAGCAATTCTCCCAAAGTGCTGGGATTCCAGGCATGAGCCATCATGCTCAGACAGGGTTTGTCCCCTTATAAAGAATTATTCATTGCTGAGCACAGTGGCTCACATCCGTAATCTCAACAATTTGGGAGGCCAAGGCAGGAGGATCACTTGAGCCCAGGAGCTCAAGACCAGCCGCAGCAACATGACGATTCCCTCTCTATACACAAAATACAAAAAATTAGCTGGTTATGGTGGCACGTACCTGTACTCCCAGCTATCCAGGAGGCTGAGGCAGAAGGATAACCGAAGCCTGGGAGGTTGATGCTGCAGTGAGCTGTGATTGCGCCACTGTACTCCTGCCTGGACAATTGAGTGAGAGCCTTTGTTAAAAAACAAAAAAAAGTGTTCATCTATTGCAGCTTCAGATTTTTTAAATGAATTGTAAATTGTGTTTTCATTACAATTGGAAAGATAAGAAAATTTTGCACAGAAAAGCCCAGATAAAGACAGATTTCAGGAAAAAATCTTTTGTCTTACATAGCGTTAGTTTCAAAATTCTTATTTTTTTCTTTTTTTGAGATAAAGTTTTGCTCTTGTTGCCCAGGCTGGAATGCAGTGGCGCAATCTTGGCTCACTGCAACTTCTGCCTCCCACGTTCAAGCAATTCTCCTGCCTCAGCCTCCTGAGTAGCTGGGACTACAGGCGCATGCCACCATGCCTGGCTAATTTTTGTACTTTTGGTAGAGATAGGGTTTCGCCATGTTGGCCAGGATGGTCTGGAACTCCTGACCTCAGGTTATCCACCCACCTAGGCCTCCCAGAGTGCTGGGATTACAGACGTGAGCCACCGCGTCTGGCCAAAAACGTGAACTTTCTACTTTGGGTACCACCATTTTGGCGGGCATCAGATCCTCCATGCCCGAGCTCTGTGGGTGCTGCTGCCTCTCTCCACCTCGGGCACCACATCCCAGGACCCCAATCCCACCGCCTGGCTTGAGCTTTAGAGCAGCTGCTGCTGCAGGGCCCTCAGCTGCCACCACCAACGTCGCGATTTAGAAGTTTTTTAATGCATTTAAATATCTTAGAATGTGTCTTCCCCATTTTATACACACAATCATGAGGAGAGCAGGGACTCTATTGGTGTATTATTCACATAGTGGGATTGAGGGTGTTTGTCTCATGAAACTAATCAATGGAGTGGGAAGCAGCTGAATAACCTGCAGGGGGCAGCAGAGCCCGAGGCCAGTGTGGAGCCTGCAAAGGAAGGGAAAGGAAGCTCCTTGGGGTTTCCGGGGCACCCTGCCTTCCCCTGCAGGTGGCCTCCAGCTGCCCAGAACAGCTGCAGAGAGTGGATTCTGAGAAGCTGCAGGGCCCTGGAAAGCAGGAGACCTACATGCAGGTGTGCTTGGGGGTTCCATCCTTTCTGAGGTTGCCCCTCTGAAGCCTGGGGCCGTTTCCTGGGAAGTGTTTTGGTTTTGACATGCATAGAGTGGCTGGGGTCAGACTGTCATTGTTACATATGAAGAAAATCTGTGAAGGTCAACCTCAGTGAGACTTGTTTGGTTTGTCTTATAACAAAGGGCCTATGAAGTTGACAGTTTATGTAGGTCAGAAGATTAAATTGTCACCAGGTGAGAGTTTCCTGCTGAGGAAAATGAAGATCTGGAAGGAGAGGGCATTTCTATACTGTGAGGGGGTGGGGGTGGGCAGCGGGGAGAGCGAAGATGAGGAAGCCTTGGCCTTACCTCATCTCCATTTCTGGCTCCCTGGAGGACATCTGCTTCTCCCTCCTGGTGCAGTCATTCTCGGCCTGGTCTGGGTTCCCCTCCTGCTCTGAGCCAAAAGGGGTGGCTTTATGGGGGCAATAAGCTCCTGGTGTCTGCCCTAAAGGTTTGCTGAAAACTCATTGACATGAGGCAGTTGGATTAACTCTGAAAAGGCATACAAATTTATTTAGAGTGTACGTGCAGGAACCTTCAGAATGAAACCCCCCCAACAACAACACGGAAAAGCTTATATACCATCCTGAGGACAGCAAAGAATGCGGACTCAGCATGGCCCAAAAATCCCAGGTTATGTTGGCAAATCGGATTTAGTGGCAAGATATCTTCTGACAGAGGGAAAGAAAGGGGCTTGACTAGCAAAGATGGACTGTTGTATAAATGAAGCCTCTCACAAAGAAAAGAGAAATGCTTCTTTTCCAACTTTTTAACATTTTTCTTTTTATTTGGGTATTTAAATAATAAAGATGGGCGTCTCCCTGTGTTGACCAGGCCTTCAACTCCTTGCTTTAAGGCAGGGATGTCCAATCTTTTGCCTTCCCTGGGCCACATTGGAAGAAGAATTGTCTTGGGCCACACATAAAACACACTAACACTAATGACAGCTGATGAGCCAAAAAAAAAAAAAAGAAAAGAAAAAAATCGCAAAAAAATCTTTTTTTAAAAAAAATCCGGTATCTCACTGTCGCCCATGCTGGAGTGCAGTGGCGTGATCTTGGCTCACTGCAGCCTCTGCTTCCGGGTCCCAGCGATTCTCCTGTCTCAGCTTCCTGAGTACCTGGAACTGCAGACGCCTGCCACCACACCTGGCTAATTTTTGTATTTTTAGTAGAGACGGGGTTTCACCATATTGGCCAGGCTGGTCTCGAACTCCTGACCTTGTAATCTGCCCGCCTCGGCCTCCCAAAGTGCTGGGATTACAGGAGTGAGCCACGGTGCACGGCAGAAAATCGCAAAAAGAAATCTAATATTTTAAGAAAGTTTACTAATTTGTGTTGGGCTCTATTCAAAGCCGTCCTTGGCCCGCATGCCATAGGTTGGACAAGCTTGCTTTAAGAGATCCTCCAACCTCGGCCTCCGAAATTGCTGGGATTGGAGCCGTGAGTCACGGCTTCCTGCCTGTGTTCAGGTTTTAAAGATATCAGACCCTGCATCTCTACTAGTTCCGGTGAAGGGAAATAAGCAGGAAGGGGGCCATGGCTTCGTTAACGGATATTCTCGCAGATGCACATTTTCCTCCCAGAGGCACCTTTGCAAGACCACTCTGTTGGCCAAGCGGCCACGATTTCAAAATATGTCAAAGGAGTGACCGGGCGCGGTGGCTCACGCCTGTAATCCTAGCACTATGGGAGGCCGGGGTGGATCGCTTGAGCTCATGAGTTCGAAACCAGCCTGGCTGAAACCCCATCTCTACTAAAAATACAAAAATTAGCAGGGTTGGTGGAGCACGCCTGTAGTCCCAGCTACTAGGGAGGCTGAGACAGTAAAATCGCTTGAACCCAGGAGATGGAGATTGCCGTGAGCCAGGACAGCGCCACGGCACTCCAGCGTGGATGACAAAGTGAGACCCAGTCTCAAAAAAAGAAAAAAAAAAAGTCAAAGAAATATATTTTGGGGTAAAAAAAATTTAATTTCCTTCACCTCTATTGGACTCTTGAGGCTGGAATTCCCTACACACATTTGTGACCCTTTGCAGGGCGAAGGAGCCCACTGAGTGAAAAAGACAACAGTGTCCCTTGTAGAAATTAGGAGCAAGTTTGGCTGAAATGCCAATATCCGAAGGGCAGGGAGCTGAAACTGAGCTCATTTAGAGAACCTGCGGCTGGAACAGGACCCACCTTCTCTGCAGGGCCCTGTTACCCAGGGCTTCTGCTGTCACTCAGGGCTGAGGGGGCGGGGCAGGATGCTCTATCCAATCGGGGTGCTGGGGCGGGGCCCTGCCAGCTGTTATCCGCCGGAAGGCGGGCGCCAAGTTGCCGCTTTCCTAGTTCGTTGCCTGCTAACGGCGACCTGAGGTCAGGATTCTTTCTTTCCTGCTCTGAGACAGACCAGGTCCCTCCTCCGTAGCTTGTCTTTCTGTTGCCTGCGCCGTGTCCTGGACTGCTCACGGGAGTCCTGCAGGAGACGCTGGAATATCTGGAAGCTGAAAAATGGTGAGTACGCAGAGCCGGAAGCCCCGAGGTGGGGTTTGAGGGTTAGGGGACGGTCTGGTCAGAATCGCGGAATCCGGGGAACGCGGACCTCGCGGTTGCGACTCGGGGGGTGTGAGGCCCAAATACCCCTGGCGCAGCTCAGACCTCGGTCCCTTTGGCCTCAGGGTGGGTCTGGGCCGGCTGTCGGGACCGGGATCCCGGGCGTCCTGTTCGTCGCTGCGCGGCGACTGGGGCCCTTGCCCCGAAGCTCTCTCTGGGCAGCTCTGCGCCAGCAGCCTCACGTCTCCCCAAATTGTGCGGAAGTCATGGGGGGAATCCCGCCTCTTGTGTGGGGTTCCCAGTCACACTTCTGTTAAAAATCAAACTGAGACACTGTTAACAAGTGAAGAGTATTTGGGGCAAACAGCTAATCATGAAGGAGAAACACCGGGTCATGACTTGTTAACGGAAAAAAGCCAAACTGTAAAATAACTTAAAGAAGTTTTATTTTGGCTGGGCGTGGTGGCTCACTCCTGTAATCCTAGCACTTTGGGAGGCCGAGGTGGGTGGGTCACCTGAGGTCAAGAGTTCGAGACCAGCCTGGCCAACATGGTGAAACCCTGTGTAGGGTCCCACCCTGCTGGGCCTGTGCGGAGACGATCTCGTAGAAATAAAGACACAAGACCAAGAGAAAGAAGAAAAGACAGCTGGGCCCAGGGGACCACTACCACCTAGATGCGGAGACCGGTCGGTAGTGGCCCTGAGTGCCTGGCTGCGCTGTTATTTATTGGTTGTGCTGTTATTTATTGGATATAGGACAAGGGGGCAGGGTAAGGAGTGTGAGCCATCTCCAATGATAGGTAAGGTCACACGAGTCACGTGTCCACCGGACAGGGGGCCCTCCCCTCTTTGGTAGCAGAGGCGGGGAGAGAGAGAGAGGACACCTTATGTCGTTATTTCTTCTATGCATTTCAAAGACTTTAGTATTTTCACTAATTCTGCTACTGCTATGTAGAAGGCAGAGCCGGGTGTACAGGGTGGAACATGAAAGCAGACCAGGAGTGTGACCACTGAAGCACAGCATCACAGGGAGAGATCCGGCCTCCTGATGGCTGTGCGTGGGCCTGGCTGTCAGGCCTTCCACAAGAGGTGGTGGACAGAGCCTTCTCTAACTCCCCCCAGGAAAGGGAGACTCCCTTTCCTGGTCTGCTAAGTAAGGGGTACCTGCCCCAGGCACTGATGCTACCGCTAGACCAAGGTCCCCTAAGTAACGGTGCCTCCCTGGGTGCTGGTGTTACTGCTAGACCAGGGAGCCCTCTAGTGGCCCTGTCCTGGGATAACAGAGGGCTCACACTTCTGGTCACTTCTCACCGTGTCCCTTCAGCTCCTATCTCTGTTTATGGACTAGTTTTTCCTAGGTTATAGTTGTAGAACAAAGCTTATTATAATATTAGAATAAAGAGTAATGCTACAAACTAATGATTAATGATATTCATATATAATATCTATCATCTATTTCTAGTATAATTATTCTTATTCTATATATTTTCTTTATTATACTGGAACAGCTTGTTCCCTCGGTCTCTTGCCTCGGCATCTGAGTAGCTTGCCGCCCACATCTCCCCCATTTTTATTGACTAGGATCGTCATCGCCATCATTGCTTGTCATTGACTTTGGACTTGTCCTCGGACTCCTTGGAGATATCTGCAGACTAGAAGCAGACAACATAAACATACCAATATTAACAATGCCAGTGACAACAATGATCCTTCAAGGGGTTTGATCCATTTAAAGGGATTAAGATCAGATAATCCTTTAGTTATTCCTTCAAAAATGTCTGAGCCAGGAACAGTAGTTAAATGAGCCTGTGAGGCCTCAAACGTTTGTTCAAGTTTTGAAATATCTAAGGTTAAAGTATCATCCCAGGCTTTTAAACGTTTTGAGACTTTTTCCCAGCTATGTTGATCTTTATTATAAGCATAAGGCATTGTACAATAATCAGAAGTATTCCAATCACACTGTAATTTCTTTTTTTTTTTTTTTTTTGAGACGGAGTCTTGCTCTGCCGCCCAGGCTGGAGTACAGTGGCTGGATCTCAGCTCACTGCAAGCTCCGCCTCCCGGGTTCACGCCATTCTCCTGCCTCAGCCTCCCGAGTAGCTGGGACTACAGGCGCCCGCCACCTCGCCCGGCTAGTTTTTTGTATTTTTAGTAGAGACGGGGTTTCACCGTGTTAGCCAGGATGGTCTCGATCTCCTGACCTCGTGATCCGCCCGTCTCGGCCTCCCAAAGTGCTGGGATTACAGGCTTGAGCCACCGCGCCCGGCCTCACACTGTAATTTCATACAGCGTTCCAAATTCATAATTCTATCTCCCAGCCAGATTACACTCTGGTGGAGATTTGATTAGCCAATTTTTGATCAACTGGAGCCTGAGAATCCCAGAGTCTGGTGGTTTTTCTGCCATGATTCAACATACTGAGTGGTTTGAACAGAGTTACGGATAGCAACTCCAGCGGTCGCTGCTGTTGCAGTAACCACAGTTAGTCCTGCAATGACTGCAGTAAGAGTGAAAATGAATCTGTTGGTTCTTTTGAGGATACTCAGAACTTCATTGACTATGTGTATAGAGGAGGAAGACTCCCCTGGGCGATGTAAAGAAACTGGCATCCATAGCCCCTCCCTAGCCCTTACCAAGAGAATACTTGTTCTGGGATTAAAAGTAGCATTGATACACGTGAACAGCTTACAGTTGTCACATTCTATAGTTCGTGTATTGGGAGTGATCATTACATTTCCATAACAGCATATAAGGGGGGGTGGACACAGCTCTTGATAGGTATCACCTGTTCTGACATCAAGGCGATGTTGAATATGGGTGGCTTGGTATTAGTAGGAGAGAGTTGATAGATAGCGTTCCATAGCCTTATTCCTGTCATGGCTACAGCTAATTTCCATGATTCAGGATGTTCTGGGTTAACCATTGGGTGTATCATTTTTGATCTCGGAAAAACTGTGCCTGTGTCTATCCACTTAAATGGGTAAGGAGACACCTATTCCCTCAACCTGTAGGACTGCCATCCGTCCTCTACATAATCTAACAAAAAACTAAACAACGAGTATTTCGTATTTTGGCCAGAGCAATTCCGCCAATAATACCCTCTTGGAGCCCAGTCAATAACACCTGTAGCTAGACTTTGGAACACTATGGACTTTGAAGCATTACAATCATTCCATGCAATTGAATTTACTAAAAAAGGTCCCTTTGTAGGTTCCTTGGAGCAGTCTAGCAGTCCTATTGTTTTATTATTTGTGGTAACAGGAACCCTCCATTCCTCATGTGGATTAGGTTTTAACAGTCATAAGTTGAAAATAATTGCTACTGAACACATTAGGTACTTGATAAGAATCATTACTAGAGGACAGTGCAGTCCACATCCAATTCTGATAAGAATAAGCTAAGCAGCCAGGCGACGTTCCAGTGCACAGTGGTGGATATTTGTAGCCGACTGACAAATGAAAGTGCATACCTTGGCCAGGCACGGTGGCTCATGCCTGTAATCCCAGCACTTCGGAAGTCCGAGGTGGGCGGATCACAAGGTCAGGAGATCAAGATCATCCTGGCTAACACGGTGAAACCCCGTCTCTACTAAAAATAGAGAAATTAGCCAGACGTGGTGGCGGGCACCTGTAGTCCCAGCAACTTGGGAGGCTAAGTCAGGAGAATGGCATGAACCCAGGAGGTGGAGCTTGCAGTGAGCCAAGATCGCTCCACTGCACTCTAGCCTGGGCGACAGAGCCTGACTCCATCTCAAAAAAAAAAAAAAAAAAAGAAAGAAAGTGCATACCTTCTTCTGATTGAGCTGGAAACCTGTCATCATTAGCGACTGGCATGAATGCATTATTATTAGTGTAAGCTTTCACTGAGGAGTCCATCCAGGAGACAGAATTAAAGGGAGAAAAGGAACATATGCCCAGTAGGTATAATTTTCAGTTGCCCCAACCCCTGGTATGCTGACTACCATAAAGGCAGGCAGAATTATATTACCCGTCATTTTTGGAATTCCTTTTTCTTGTAGTAATTTTTCTGTTTGATGTGATAAGACCTTTATCTGACCCCATGTTGGTGGAGTAGAATGGTATTGTGGGTCACATGGCGAGATTTTGTCCTAATGTTGAGGTCATGAAGTTTATGTGTCAGGCGGCAAACCTTGCCCTTCGATTTCTGACGGTTCTTCGCCTTTTGTTTCTGAGAGCTTTTCATCTTTGGAGTTATAATGTAATTTCAGTTGCCGGGAGGGAACCCACACAGGTTGTTGTCCTTCTCCTGGGGAAACACAAGCGAAACCCCTCCCCTATGTTACCAGGGTGCCTAATTCCCATTTGTCAGTTTTTGCATCCTTCCACCATACCCGCTTTCCTTTTTGTGGATCAAATTTATTTCCAGTGAAATGTTCTGCTGCAGTAAAAGGTTGATTTCTTACTAGGTTCAAGAATTTAGTGTAAAAAGAGCCAGATTTAACTGACAATGAGGGATAGAAGCATCCCTCTTCGCTTTAGTATCCTGTTTTCTTTTCTTTTCTTTTTTGAGACGGAGTTTCAATCCTGTTGCCCAGGCTGGGGTGCAATAGCACGATCTCGGCTCACCACAACCTCCACCTCCCAGGTTCAAGCGATTCTCCTGCCTCAGCCTCCGGTGTAGCTGGGATTACAGGCATGCGCCACCACACCCGGCTAATTTTGCATTTTTAGTAGAGTTGGGGTTTCTCCATATTGGTCAGGCTGGTCTCGAACTCCTGACCTCAGGTGATCCGCCTGCCTCGGCCTTCCAAAGTGCTGGGATTACAGGCAGGAACCACCATGCCTGGCCTAGTGTCCTGTTTTCGAAGTTGATCTTTGAGTGTTTTATTAGCTCGTTCTACCAATGCTTGTCCTTGAGTTATAGGGGATGCCAGTTGTGTGAGTAATTGTCCGTGTTTGAGTGAACTTTTCGAAAGCAGCACTAGTGTAGCCGGGACCGTTGTCAGTTTTTAGTTTCTCGGGACAGCCCATAACCGAGAAACATGAAAGCATGTGCCGTTTAACATGAGCTGTACTTTCCCCCATTTGACATGTGGCCCAGAAAAATGAGAAAAGGTGTCAATAGTTACATGTATAAAAGAGAGTTTGCCGAAAGCTGGATAATGAGTCACCTCCATTTGCCAGAGAGCATTCTGTGAAAGTCCTCTAGGATTGACTCATGAAGAAAGTGGCTATAAAATTAGTACCTGGCAAGTAGGTCAGTGACCTACAATGGTTTTAGCTTGTTTCCATGTAAGGGGGAACTTTTTCCGGAGTCCGTAGTCCGGCAGCATTGACATGAGTTAAAGCGTGAAAATTTTCTGCATCTGTAAAAACAGGAGCAACTAATGTATCAGCTTTGGCATTGGCTGCTGAGCGGGGGAGGG
This sequence comes from Theropithecus gelada, assembly GCF_003255815.1. Classification (NCBI taxonomy): domain Eukaryota; kingdom Metazoa; phylum Chordata; class Mammalia; order Primates; family Cercopithecidae; genus Theropithecus; species Theropithecus gelada. Next base: position 11,711,337 of record NC_037687.1, read on the forward strand.
GCGTGTGAGCACGAATGTGAGTAATGTAGAAAGGAGAAGACCTTGCTCTGAGTAGAAGCTTTTCCTTTGGAAAAGAAAAAGTAGGTTATCATCAGGCAGAAATTTGATGAAGGCAGTTTCAGTTTTGTGAGCAACATGTACTACCTGTGCAGAATCAGAAACAATGTTAACTGGTTCAGGGAAATCTTCAAGAACAACCAGGACAGGGATTAGCTCAGCTGGTGCAGAAGTTGCTCCTGTGTTAAGAACATGTTCTTTTGGCCCTGTATGTGCTGCTCAGCCATTACAGGAAGCATCAGTAAAAACAGTGACAGCTTCAGCTAATGGAGTGTTTCTAGTAATGTTAGGTAAGATCCAAGAAGTGAGTTTAAGGAACTGGAATAGTTTTACACTTAGGATAATGATTGTCAATTATACCCAGGAAACCGGCCAAATCTACTTGCCAAGCAATGCAGGTTGCAAAAGCCTATTGGACCTGTAATCGGGTGAGGGGAACAATGATTTTTTGGGGCTCCGTACCCGAAAGACAAAGGAGACGAGAACGAGGCTGACCAATTAAGATAGAAATTTGATCTAGGTAAATGGTAAGTGTCCGTAAAGAGCTGTGTGGGAGAAAACACCATTCAAGTAAATGAGGTCCCTGGATAATGAGTCCTGTTGGTGAATGTTCAGTAGGAAAGATTAGTATTTCAAAAGGTAGGTGTAGATTTGCCCTGGTAACCTGAGATTGTTGAATGTGTTTTTCTGTAAGTTGTCATTCAGAATCTGCTCAGGGATCAAAGACCCTTTGCGTAAATCAGGATTTCCCCGCAACATTGCAAAAAGATTAGACGTCGCGTATGTAGGAATGCCTAAGGAGGGGCGAATCCAGTTAATATCTCCAAGTAATTTTTGGAAATCATTTAGAGTTTTTAAAGAGTCTTGTCTGAGTTGAACTTTTGGGGGCTTAATAACCTTATCTTCTAGCTGCATTCCTAAATAGTGGTAAGGAGAGGAAGTCTGGATTTGCTTGTTCATAAGCCATAAGTTTTACAACAAGTTGTTGGCCGTGGCTATCAGGGATAGCTTTTTCTGCTGCGTCATGAAGAAGGGCAATAAAGTCCGGATAGGGTTCATGTTGTCCCTGTCTGACGGGTGTAAAAGATGGGCATAATTTGCCATCATCTTGAATCTTATCCCAAGCATCTAGGCAGCATTTTCAGAATCGTTCAATAACCTCATCATTTAGAATAGTTTGGTTTTGAATTGCAGCCCACTGGTCCATTCCCAGTAACTGGTCAGCCATAATGTTAACAGGAGGATTAGAGCCCTGATTAAGACGAATGCGTTCCTGGACAGCATCAACCCACCAAGTCCTGAATTGTAAATATTGGGATTTAGATAAGGCTGACTTTGCTAAAATTTCCCAGTCTTAGGGCACCAAACGTTTATCTTCTGCTAGGGCTTTTAATGTGGAACGGGACAAAAGGAGAGTTGGTGCCATACTGCTTCACTGATTCTTTGAAATCTTTGAGGAATTTAAAAGAAAGACTTTCCCAAGTAGCAGGGCATAGCTGAACCTGGCCTGGATGTATGGGGTCAGGTTGAACTACTACCTGGACAGCAGGAATACCAGGACTGGCTGTGCCCCAGCGGCAGGCAGTTGTAGAGCCTGATTATTTCCCTGAGCAGCCTGATTGTCAGGCTGAGGGGCTTGATTGTCAGGCTGTTGATCTTGAGGAGCCGTGGGGGTCAGCCACCTGCTGAGCAGGATCAACGGGCTGTGGCTGATTTTGTGCCAATGGGACGGCGGGTATTGGAGGCTGTAAAATTACAGGAAATTACCAGGCTTCAGGATCCCCATATTCTCTTGCCTGTGCTGTAGCCCTCATAAGCAGAGTGTCATTTTCAGGGATGTATGTAACTTGTTGCTGATGAGCGGCAATGGTGGTGTTGGCAACAGCAGTAGCGACCAGACCGGAAGCAGAAAAAAGGTTGGAATTTTGAATGGAGGAAGAGTTGAGAATCTGTAGACCCGGATAAGAAGAGATTACCTGCCGAGCAGGTCTTTCACGGGCCTGAAATCCAGGCTGCCGAGGTATCTGCGGACCAGGCTTGAAGGGAGCATGAGGCTTCAAGGGATCCCGAATTGTCGGAAGGGACCCAGGCTTCAAGGGAGCCTGAGTTGCCGAAAGAGAAACACGCATGAGAAATGAAAAATTAGGCTGCGGAGGGATAGGGTTGAGGGTCTCGTTACTGGGCGGAACAGCAAAAGGTTGAGAGCCCTACAGCAGGGTTGAACAGAGACAGGGTTGAGGGCCTCATTACCGGGCCAAGAATTGAGAGCCTCTTCACCAGGCTGTGTAGAAATCGGAGCCTCTGTATCAGGCTGCATGGAAACAGTTTAGAGCCCCTTTTTCAGGCTGCGTCATGTCATCTTCTATCTGCATAGCTGGAGAGTTGAGAGTGTGAGGAAAGGTAGGAGGGTCTGACCGCGACGGCTGTTGATAATATGTTTCAGCTGGATTTTGCTGGTTGGGGGAAATAAGCTCATTGAGATCAGTTAAAAGTTCATCATAAAGCGATAATGGGGACGCGGCAGGCTCTGGTGTAGGCGGCGGTGGCACAGGAATGTCAGAGTGGAAGTCCACCTGTAGAATTACGGTCTCAATCTGCACAGTATCCTCAGGGGAAAGAGAACTGAGAACTTCCTCAGCCTCCTTAGAGGAGAGGAAAGGGATCAGTCTCCATGTTGCCCTCCTGAGTCTGTAAGGAGTCTAGGACAGAGCGAACCGAAGCCCAGATTGACCAAATGGTGGGCAGAATAATATGTCCCCCTTTATGAGCAATTTTGAATTGTCTGCCAATCTCATCCCAATCTTTAAATTCTAAAGTTCCATCAGTTGGAAACCAAGGGCAAGGAAGATCTACAACCTCAAACAATTCAATTAACTTATCAATAGAAACTTTTACACCTCCTTCTTTAAGGAGAGTTTTTATAAAGTTTAAATAAGCTGAGTACTTAGTACTGGCCAGTCCCATGGTGTCCCCGGGATACTCTGAGTGCCCAAGCTTACCACCAAGCTTATTGACCACAATCCTCAGGAATCTGTAGTTGAAATCCTCTGCTGAGTCCTGCGCTCAAAGCGCAACTTCACACAGTGAGGGAGAAACCCACGTTGGAGCGCCAGTTGTAGGGTCCAGCCCTACTGGGCCTGTGGGTTTTTCTCCTCATGTGCGGAGATGAGAGATGGTAGAAATAAAGACACAAGACAAAGACATAGAAGAAAAGACAGCTGGCCCTGGGGGACCACTACCACCTAGATGCGGAGACCAGTAGTGGCTCCGAATGTCTGGCTGCGCTGTTATTTATTGGATACAAGACAAGGGGGGAGGGTATGGAGTGTGAGCCAGCTCCAATGATAGGTAAGGTCACGCGAGTCACGTGTCCACCGGACAGGGGGCCCTTCCCTGTTTGGTAGCTGAAGCGGAGAGAGAGAGAAGACGGCTTATGTCATTATTTCTTCTATGCATTTCAAAGACTTTAGTACTTTCACTAATTCTGCTACTGCTACCTAGAAGGCAGTGCCAGGATGGAACGTGAAAGCAGACCAGGAGCGTGACCGCTGAAGCACAGCATCACAGGGAGACGGTCAGGCCTCCGGATGGCTGCGGGCGGGCCTGACTGATATCAGACCTTCCACAAGAGGTGGTGGAGCAGAGTCTTCTCTGACTCCCCTGGGGAAAGGGAGACTCTGTTTCCCAGACTGCTAAGTAACGGGTACCTGCCCCGGGCACTGATGCTACCGCTAGATCACCTGAGGTCAAGAGTTCAAGAGTAGCCTGGCCAATATTGTGAAACCCCGTCTCTACTAAAAGTACAAATATTAGCTGGGTGTGGTGGCGCATGCCTGTAGTCCCAGTTACTCAGGAGGCTGAGACAGGAGATTTGCATGAACCTGGGAGGTGTAGGTGGCAGTGAACCGAGATCCTGCCACTGCACTCCAGCCTGGACGACAGAGCGAGACTCCATCTCAAAAAAACAAACAGGCCGGGCATGGTGGCTCATGTCTGTAATCCCAGCATTTTGCGAGGCCAAGGTGGGCAGATCACAAGGTCAGGAGATCAAAACTATCCTGGCTAACACAGTGAAACCCGGTCTCTACTAAAAATACAAAAAATTAGCCCGGCATGGTGGTGGTTGCCTGTAGTCCCAGCTACTCGGCAGGCTGAGACAGGAGAATGGCGTGAACCCAGGAGGCGGAGCTTGCAGTGAGCCGAGATCACATCACTGCACTCCAGTGTGGGCAACAGAGCAAGACTCTGTCTCAGAAAAAAAAAAAGAAAAAGAAAAACCAAAAGACTAGAAATTGGATTCAGTGTATACTGCTCTGGTGATGGGTGTCCCAAAATTTCACAAATCACCACTAAAGAACATACTCCGTATACCACCTGCTCCCCATAAACCTATGGAAATATATATATATATTTAAAATGTTTAGAGGCGGTAGGAAGGAATGCTGTAGGAAGAGGGGCTGTTATTTGTCACATGATTCCATTCCTGCCCAAAAAACAGGCCTGTGTCACCAGATTTTATGAATTCTGAGGCATGAATTACCCTTTTCCTTAAGTCCCTTTAGATGGTGTTTGTAATTTCGTGTCTTACTGCCAGAGTCTGTTTTGTGAGTCTGATGATGTCTAATGAACATGAATGTAGGCCAGTTGCTGTGTCTGTATTCTAAAAGGGAGACAGTATAAGGAGGCTGCTCTGATCTTCCTGTCACAGCAGGGAACTCCATTTTGAGGGTTGTTTTTGTTTTTGTTTTTGTTTTTGAGACGGAGTTTCGCTCTTTTTGCCCAGGCTGGAGTGCAATGGTACGATCTCGGCTCACCGCAACCTCCGCCTCCTGAGTTCAGGCGATTCTCCTGCCTCAGCCTCCCAAGTAGCTGGGATTACAGGCATGCGCTACCATGCCTGGCTAATTTTGTATTTTTAGTAGAGACGGGGTTTCTCCATGTTGGTCAGGCTGGTCTTGAACTCCCGACCTCAGGTGATCCCCCCGCCTCAGCCTCCCAAAGTGCTGGGATTACAGGTGTGAGCCACTGCGCCCGGCCATTTTGAGGGTTTTTATTGGTGATATTGGCCAAGAGCAGATCAGTTCACTTAGTTGTTGGTGGGGGGGGCTGCTTAATTTTGTTAATAGCTGATAGGTTGGAGGACAGGCTTTTATAATGTGAAAGGAAAATAAAACCTCAGGACCCCAATTTTTATACCAAAAGGAAAGTATTAAGCTAAAAGCTGAGTCAAGCAAGAAGTTGCCTTTTTGTTCCTAAATGAATAGCTACAGATAAAAAGTTATCTAGATGCAGAGTATACCAGGAGTCTCCTCCTACCACAAAGCATTCAGCTGCTCCCTTGGGAGGCCCTACTCCCCTACCTCAGGCTGTCCTCTTGGAGGCATGACTCAGGGGCTGATATGCACTGGGCCCTCCAAGAGACATGGCAGTGGTGGGCATCTTAGCTCAGCCTAGGCAGTTCTGAAACCAAGGACCAGGAAAAATTGGAAGGGGAATGGAAGACAGATCATTCTGTAAAGTTTCTAAAAAGAAGCCTCAACCCAAAGGCATCCTGATGTCTATGCCTAGAAAAAATAAAAGGAGAGGCACAAAGGTTTTGTTCACTGGGAGGTGTGGTGATTTTTCTCTGCCTTCTTCTCATGTGAAATTTTCAGAAATAGCACACAAATACTTTAAAAAGAGTTATCTATTGCTCTGTGATAAAATAAAAAACAAAATACACTGCATCTGTTTGAAACAGGATGAATAAATACAATGTTATACTATGAAGAAGAAATAGTTGATAATATTGTGAACTGGATAATGGAGTTAATGTTGGAAATGTAGGAGAGAAACCGAATAGTTAGGATTTTTACTGCAAGCCCTTGAAGAGTTAGCCTCATTATAATGATTTAAAATTCACAGTCCAAAACCGAAGTTACTTTTGCACCAACCTAATATTCTTAAGGACGTGTGACATCCTGGCTTGTCTTGCCTTCCATCATGAGTAAGAGCTTCCTGAGGCCCTCACCAGATAGAAAATTCCAGTGCCATGCTCCTTGTACAGCCTGTGTAATCATGAGCCACATAAGCTTCTTTTCAATATGAATTATCCAGCCTTAGGTATTTTCATAGAATCATAAAACCAACTAACGCAGCCCTTTTGTACACCTGTATATGCAGGGACAAAATCTATGTATTTGTCCAGGGTGTTAGATGTGCATGTCCTATAAATCCGGAAGGCTTGTGTTTTCTGGCCTGGTTGGCCTAGGTAGTACCTTTATTCTGAGTTGAACAGAAGGGGTGAGAGTATACACCGTGTCTTGTGGGATTTGGGGAAAAGCAGTCTTTTATTATCAAGAATGAGGATAGTTTTGCATTTTCATACTTGTCTTATAGTAGGTTTTTCTTTGTTCTTAGTGCACCTCTTGCCATAGAATATTATTATTATTATTATTATTTTTGAGATGGAGTTTCTCTCTTGTTGCCCAGGCTGGAGTACAATGGCACAACTTTGGCTAACCGCAACCTCCGCCTCCTGGGGTTCAAGCGATTGTCCTGCCTCAGCCTCCCGAGTGGCTGGGATTACAGGCGTGCGCCACCATGCCCGGCTAATTTTGTATTTTTAGTAGAGACGGGGTTTCTCCATGTTGGTCAGGCTGGTCTTGAACTCCCGACATCAGGTGATCCACCTGCCTTGGCCTCCCAAAGTGCTGGGATTACAGGTGTGAGCCACCGTGCACAGCCAGAATATTCTTTTGTATTTCTAGTTTATTGTTTTTTTGTTTTGTTTTGTTTTGTTTTGTTTTTTTGAGACAGAGTCTCGCTCTGTTACCCAGGCTGGAGTGCAGTGGCCGGATCTCAGCTCACTGCAAGCTCCGCCTCCCAGGTTCACGCCATTCTCCGGCCTCAGCCTCCCGAGTAGCTGGGACTACAGGCGCCCGCCACCGCGCCCGGCTAGTTTTTTGTATTTCTTAATAGAGACGGGGTTTCACCGTGTTAGCCAGGATGGTCTCGATCTCCTGACCTCGTGATCCGCCCGTCTCGGCCTCCCAAAGTGCTGGGATTACAGGCTTGAGCCACCGCGCCCGGCCTAGTTTATTGTTTTTAATCATGAGATGTTGAGGTTTGTCACATGCTCTTTCTGCATCTACAAGGACACTGATTTTTCATGTTGATTCTATTATGGTATATTGAATGAATTGATTTTCGGAGATAAAAGCAATATTGCTTTCCTGGATTAAATTCCATTTGATCATGAGGTTTAGATACTGTCACAAATTGCTGAATTTTGTTTGCAAATATGTTGCTGAGGCTTATTTCAAAATTTAAGGAAGATATTCATGTACAGTATTATGGTACAGCCTGACATTTTGTGTAGCGTATGGTGTGTATATGTGTATATATACCTGTATATACATGTATACTTGCAGTGTATGTATATATGATTTAGTTATATAACTTGCACATTATATATAACTGCCACAAATAGTATTATAGTATATAGTATGAAATTATAGTATGAGTTTTATCCTCCATAGTTTAGTGGATTTCATTACCATGTCAGCCTGCAGAATTATTCAAATAATCCAGTCTCATCCTCTCATGGGAACAGAGGAGAAACTCCCTCTCTTGATGTTACAGAAAGTGCCACCCAAAAAACAAAAATATCTTCATAATCTTTTCTTTTTTTTTTTTTGAGACAGTCTCACTCTGTCGCCCAGGCTGGAGTGCAGTGGCACGATCTCACAAGCTCCGCCTCCCAGGTTCATGCCGTTCTGCCTCAGCCTTCCGAATAGCTGGGACTACAGGCGCCCGCCACGAGGCCTGGCTAATATTTTTGTATTTTTAGTAGAGACAGGGTTTCACCGTGTTAGCCAGGATGGTCTCGATCTCTTCTCATGATCCTCTGGCCTCGGCCTCCCAAAGTGCTGGGATTATAGGCATGAGCCCCTGCGCCCAGCCTTCTTTTTTTTTTTTTTTTTGAGATAGAGTCTTGCTCTGTTGCCCAGGGGCATGATGTCGGCTCACTGCAACCTCTGCCTCCCAGGTTCAAGTGATTATCGTGCTTCAGCCTCCTGAGTAGCTGGGATTGCAGGTGTGTACCATCATGTCCAGCTAATTTTTGTATTTTTAGTAGATTTGGGGTTTCACCATGTTGGCCAGGCTGGTCTCCAACACCTGACCTCAAGTGATCCTCCTGCCTCAGCCTCCCAAAGTGCTGGGATTACAAGTGTGAACCACTACACCTGGCCCCAAAATTCTTAATAATCTTGGACTTAGGAAAAAGATTCTATGACATGACACCAGGAGCCCTTGGATCAAAGAACAAGTATGTCATTTAGACTACATTAGAATTTAAAACTTTTGTGCTTCTGGCCAGGAATGATGATGACTCACACCTGTAATCCCAGCACTTTGGGAGGCCTAGGTAGGTGGATCATGAGGTCAGGAGTTCAAGACCAGCCAGGCCAACATGGTGAAACACCGTCTCTACTACAAATAGAAAAATTAGCTGGGCGTGGGTGTCACACGCCTGTAATCCCAGCTACTCAGGAGACTGAGGCAGGAGAATTGCTTGAACCCAGGAGGTGGAGGTAGTAGTAAGCTGAGATCACACCGCTGCACTCCAGCCTGGGCACCAGAGCAAGACTCCGTCTAAAAACAAAAACAAAAAACTTTTGTGCTTCGAAAAACACCATCAAGAAATTGAAGCATGTATGGCCATGCCACCCTAAACTCCTCATCTGTTCACCAGCACTAAGCAGGATTGGGCCTGATTAGTAAATGGATGGAGAATGCCTGGGAATACTGGGTGCTATATGCTTAAAAAAAAAAAAAAAAAAAAAAAGAAAAGAAAAGAAAAGAAAAAAAAGGTGGGGAATTTGACAAGAGAATTCACCAAATGAGAGAAAAGCTTCCATATTGAAAATCTGGTCATTCCCCTTCATGACACAGAGTAGAGTCTTTATTGGTAGCCAGCACTCTGAGGCATCGTGGCCCATTACTGCAGGAAATGAACTCTACCCTGCAGTTCTCTCGGGCAGCGGTGTGCCCACAGTCCCCAGTCTCTCCCAGTGTATGGGGTGACAACAAAGCGGTCATCAGGAGAGAAATCTGACCTTGTGTTTGGATTTGTAAGTATAGACACTCTCAGGACACCCTCCTTCCTCCCCAAAGAAAGGCAGCTTTTTATCACCAACCATTCCAGACAGAGGAAGCAGGGTCTCAAGTCTAAGTCCTTATTCCATGCAGAGGGAGATTGCGCTGAAAACTTCTTTAAAATGTCAAGGCTTCACTCAACATAATTGCAGTATGTGTCAGGAGAACTGTAGTATGGGAAAGAGATGGAACTCAGTCTTGAATGCATCAACAAGAGAATTATAGCTAAAGGGCAAGGTGAGGGAGAAGATGGAACTTGGTTAGGTGTCAAGAGTTGGGAGACTGATTCATTATCATAGATGGGGGAAATGGAACTTGATTAGATACCAAATTTGAGGGCATTCTAAGCTCAAAGCCTGGTCAAGAAGAGCGTTCTGAGGAGCCTGACTCAACTTTGGTCAAGGAAGCAGTCCTTGAGATTCCCCCCAGCCTAGTTCTTACTAGGGCTGATGATAAATCCTTAAGTTTCTGGTTTCTTCCCCACATTCCAGAACACCCATTTCCCCTCTCTAGTGGACATTATCCACTATGTGTCCCCAGTGATACATTTGAAACTGCTGCAATATTGTTTATTTTTTGACAGAGAAATAAGTGGCTCTATGTAAGTTTGAGATGGAATCTTGCTCTGTTGCCCAGGCTGGAGTGCAGTGGCACAATCTTGGCTCACTGCAACCTCCACCTCCTGGGTTCAAGCTGTTATCCTGCCTCAGCCTCCTGAGTTGCTGGATTACCTATGTGTGCCACCACACTGGGCTAATTTTTTATATTTTTAGTAGAGACAGGGTTTCACCATGCAGACTGGTCTTGAACTCATGACTTCAAGTGATCCACCTGCCTCAGCCTCCCAAAGTGCCGGAATTTACAGATGTGAGCCACCACACCTGACCTATGTAAATTTTTAAATTTTGTTTATAAATATTTTTCATGAGTGGAAAACACTCAATAACCACTCAACTACATTGTGTAAATCCTTGTGCCTAATGACTCCTGATGTTGACCATTTTTTGCATGCTTATTAACCATTTGTATATATCTTGCAGAAATGTCATTCAGATACTTTCCCATCTTTTAAGCAATTAGTTTTTTACTTGGTACATAATTTATTGTACTTAAGTAGTGTAAGAAATCTTAAAATATACCAGCTGAAGGAATTTTACATGTATAGTTAAGATAGTTTGACAAATCTACTTCTCTAAGATGAATAATACTGTATTTTAATTTTTGTGACTGGCTTTTTGCAGTTAATATACCATTGCTTGTACCGTGGAACACGATGTTATTTTCTAACGCTAAATAATATCCCATTGTATGTATATGCTTACCACATTTTGGTTATCCATTCAACCATCAATGGACATTGATGGATTGATCTACTTCTTAGCTATTGTGAACCATGGTTTTCAAATATCTCTTCAAGATCCAATTTTCAATTTATTTAAATTGAATAAAAATAGACCTGGAAGTGGGTTGCTGGAAGATAACATTTTTTAAATTAGCTTTTGAGCACCACCATACTGTTTTCCATAGAGGTTGAGCCATTTTACAATCCTTTGGACAGGGCACGTGGGTTCCATTTTTTCAATATTCTTTCCAAAACTTTATATTTGGGGTGTTTGAATTTTTTTCTTTGTAGTTGGATGTAGGAGTTGATTGTATTTTCTGAATATTAAGACCTTGCCAGATGTATGACTTGCTTATATTTGCTCCAGTGTCATGGCGATACAGACGTTTCGGGAAGGGAAGAGCGTGATCCCTTTAAATAATACGGAAGAGGGTAAGGAAAGTGCTGGGTAGAGGAGGGTGTGATCCCTGGCTAGGGCTCCACCCCGACAGACCTAGGTGAGGACAGTCATTTCCTGCCCAAATGTTGCATTTCCCAAGACCACCCTGGCCCACCATGCCCCATCCTGGGCCTATAAAAACCCCAGACCCTAGTGGGCAGACACATAAGCAGCTGGTTGTCAAGAGGAGCACGCCAGCAGAAGAGCACACTGACAGGCACTGGCACGCCAGCAGGCCATCAACTGGTGGACGAGGCAGCCCATCAACTGGGGGACTGGCGGGACAAGGCAGAGTTTGGCCAAGCTGGGGCCATCGAGCAGCCCAACTCCCGGGAAGACCCTCTCACTTCTGGCTCCCCCATCACTTCCACTCAATAAAACTTTTCGCTCATTCTCCACGCCCATGTGTGATCTGACTCTTCCGGTTCACTAAGGCAAGAACCCGGGATACAGAAAGCCCTCTGTCCTTGCAACAAGGTAGAGGGTCTCATTGAGCTCATGAACACAAGCTGCCTCCAGGCAGACTAAGAGAGCACCCTGTAACACACACCCACTGGGGCTTCAGGAGCTGGAAACATTCACCACTCGACACTGCTGTGGGGTCAGAGCCTCACAGCCTGCCCATCTGTATGCTCCCCTAGAGGTTTGAGCAACAGGGCACTGTAGAAGCAAGTCACACCCCCATCGCACACCTGCTAAGGGAATGAGGGAAACTTTCCCATTTCGGTAGGGTGCCTTTTCCCTCTGTAGTGCCTCTCATGGGCAAAAGTTTTAAATTTTGCTAAACATTTGCTTTTTGTTAAGACTGAGCTCCCTAGAGGTTTTACCTCTGAACCTTGTCCCCATTCAGCCTTCAGCAGTTCATCAATTACAATTTAAGTTTTTCTACCACAATACTGCTTCTCACAAAGGTTCGTAGGCTCCACACCTAGTACATAATTAAAATCGCTTACTTGCCAAGTTTTTCACCAAAAATAAAAGTTGCTAAGAGTTAACACTGTAACATGTAATTAAGTCTACTGAAAAAACAGTTTCATATGCAAGATGTGTAAGGAAAGTGAAATATGTTTTTGGTAAAAGATTATAACGCATGGGAATGTGGATTTTCCTTTTTTTCTTTGGCCTAGATTAGAGGAGTAAAAAATTAGGATAAAACTGAAAGTTTAAGCATGTGGTAAAGTTTATAAAAAATTAAATTTGTAGGCCAGGTGCGGTGGCTCATGCCCATAATCTCAGCATTTTGGGAGGCCAAGGCAGGTGGATCATGAGGTCAGGAGTTCAAGACCAGCTTGGCCAACATGATGAAACCCCATCTCTACTAAACATACAAAAAATTAGCCAGATGTGGTGGCGTGCACCTGTAGTCCCAGCTACTCAGGAGGCTGAGGCAGGATAATTGCTTGAACCTTGGAGGTGGAGGTTGCAGTGAGCCCAGATCGCGCCAATGCACTCCGGCCTGGGAGACAGAGTAAGACTCCATCTCAAAAATAATAATAATAAATTTGTAAACAATTCTGTGTGTGAGCAACTTAACTAAAATTAAAAGGATATTTAGCTCTTCCATAAATTAAATATTAAAAGCACACTGATACAGGGCCAGAATCTCAGCCCATATGTCAAAATAGTAGGATTTCTGGAATATTGATTTGTTCTTTAACAAGGCAAAAATTATAAAAAGTTTATGAAAATCTTACCTTATGGTCAAACAAATTAGAACTGGATAGATTTATAAAATTTTGTTTAAAATTAGCTTTAGCATTAAAGATACACTAATGAGCTGGGTGTGGTGGCTTATGCTTGTAATCCCAGCACTTTGGGAGGCCAAGTCAGGTGGATCACTTGAGCTCAGGAGTTTGACACCTGCCCGGGCAAAATGGTGAAACCCTGTCTCTACCAAAAATTCAGAAACTTAGCTGGGTGTGGTGACACACATCTGTGGTCCCAACTACTTGGGAGGCTGAGGTGGGAGGATTGCTTGAGCTCGGGGGGTGGAGGTTGCAGTGAACCAAGATTATGCCACTATACTCCAGCCCAGGTGACAGAGTGGGACTCCATCTTTAAAAAAAAAAAGAAAAAAAATGGTTAGGCGCAGTAGCTCACACCTGCACCTGTAATTCCAGCACTTTGGGAGGCCGAGGCGGGCGGATCACGAGGTCAGGAGATCAAGATCATCCTGGCTAACACAGTGAAACCCCATCTCTACTAAAACTAGAAAAAATTAGCCGGGCGTCGTGGAACAAGCCTATAATCCCAGCTACTCGGGAGGTTGAGGCAGGAGTATTGCAAAACCAGGAGTATTGAGGTTGCAGCGAGCCAAGATTGCACCACTGCACTCTAGCCTGGGCGACAGAGAGAGACTCCATCTCAAAAAAAAAAACAAAAAAAAACAAAAAAAACTGCACTAATGCATAAATAAAATTTGATTTTGTTTTGAAAAATATAATATTAAGAGATAATAAAAAGGCCGGGCATGGTGGCTCCTGCCTGTAATCCCATCACTTTGGGAGGCTGAGGCGGGTGGATCACTTGAAATCAGGAGTTTGAGACCAGCCTGGCCAACATGGTGAAACCCTGCCTCTACTAAAAATACAAAACTTAGCCAGGCGTGGTGACACACACCTTTAATCCCAGCTGCTCAGGAGCCTGAGGCAGGAAAATAACTTTTATCCAGGAGGCGGAGGTTGCAATGAGCTGAGATCGCATTACTGCACTTTAGCCTGGGTGACAGAGCAAGACAGTGTCACAAAACAAAAATAAGTAAAATAAAAGATTTTTGTTTGCCTTTTGAGTAAACTACAAAAAAAGAAGAGAGAGGAGACAGATTCAGTTGGCCTCATGCTATCTTCATTTGGTCTTGCTTGGAAAGCTGAATCTTCTTCAGAGTAAAGGGTTTTACCTTTTTAAAAAAGTTTTGAGTTACCACTTTGACTAAATGAATAACCCGTGATCGTATTTTATGATATCCAGTGCTTTAAACCTTTAATATTTGACAAACTTTCCAAAATCTTTTAGATATTAAGTCCCCTGATGTCCAAAAATGACACATTTGGCTTATTTGGTATAAAAGTCATACAGGAAGCATTGTCAATTATGAAATGGTATTTGCCTTTCTTTGGGCTGTATTTGTATAAATGTTATTGGTCTATATTCCAAAGTTATGGGAAACTCATGATTCTGATATGACTTAGTATATACATGTTATGTAAAATTGTTGTATGCCACACGTGTAACCAAAATTCATAGTCAATTGTGACTCTAATAATAGCTGTCTTCAGACTTTTGTCATCCATAGACAATTGTCTTGTTTTGATCCTTTCCAAAAAGCAGTTTATAATCAGATATAGGATTCTGACATGTACTCTTGAATGCAGGTATTTAATAACTTTAGAAATTGTGCTATTGGAATAGAGGGGAAAAAAACAAACTTCCAGGACTGTCAAAAAGAGCTGATGTGTTAAATATTGCAAATTCTTTTTTTTTTTTTTAGTGTCAAGAAAACCTTTTCTTTTGAGCTATTTAGAACATTTAGCAATTGAATAAAGTATACTCCTGGAAGCAAAAAATTTTGAGCATATTGCTTTACCTGTACTGGATTTCTCCAGAATTTAAAAAAAAAAAACCTTGTGATTATTCTCAACTTATGGCAGTATAGTTATTTGCATAAGTGCAGTAAGAATCTATTTTCTGTTGTAACAGGACACAACTGGAAAAACTGGTTATTTTACTAAGGCTTTGTCTGGAATGGCATGCTTTCCTTAAAGAAGCAAAGTTGACTTATGGAACTAATAAGAGCCCTTGGGAAAACTGGCCTCATAACTTATCTACATGTTATCTGTAGAGGGTTCTTGACCTGTGGCAAGTAAACAATGTCACTTTCTGGCCAGGCATGGTGGCTCACACCTGTAATCCCAACACTTTAAAATAAACAGCTAAGGCCGGGCGCGGTGGCTCACACCTGTAATCCCAGCACTTTGGGAGGCCAAGGCAGGTGGATCACGAGGTCAGGAGATCGAGACCATCTTGGCTAACACGGTGTAACCTCGTCTCTACTAAAAAAAAATGCCTTGGCCTCCCAAAGTGTTTGGATAACAGGTGTAAGCCACCACATCTGGCCCTTTATTTTTAGTTGTATAATTCTTTTTTTTTTTTTTTGAGACAGAGTCTTGCTCTGTCACCCAGGCTGGAGTGCAGTTGTGCGATCTTGGCTCACTGCAAGCTCCACCTCCCGGGTTCACGCCATTCTCCTGCCTCAGGAGAATGTCAACCTCAGTGAGGTTGACAGGACACACACCCAATACCCATGGACTCTATGCTCCCTGCTACTACTTTCCTCTTCCCTCCTGGCCTGCACAAATGTCCAGGATCCAACCCTTCACTCTGAATGCCCCTAACTCCCTGACTGGACCCAGTCATGCTGGATCCCTCAGCAGACACATACAACTTAGAAACTCTCTGCCCTGTCGCCCAAACCTGACTTGACTCTCATGCCCTCCCCCAGGCACTTTTACACTTAGCTTGAACTGGCCTCAACCATGATTTGAACTTTACCCCGTGCTCCTTCATGCTCCCTCCCCAGTCCACACAAGGATGCCCTTCCACACCTACCTCCCTCAGGTGCCACTGCCCCCAGCAGTCCTGGACCTAAGGACATCACCATGTCTCTGGCATTGCATCCTGGGAGCCCTCACCTTTTCCCACCTCTCCCTGGCCTTGAAAGGAGAGGCCAGGTGGGACCTTTCTGCTGCTGTGGGACCCAGACCACCATTTTGTTCCAGTAGCCCCCTGCCCACCCATTCTCCCTCTGTCACTTATCTGCCCTGCCCAGCAGATGCCATTGTCTCCCAACCATGGATTTCTCAACTGCCATTATCACCAACTGGAAGTCTTTTTATTTATCTAATTTTTATAATAGAGTCTCACCATGTTGCCCAGGCTGGTCTTGAACTCCTAGGCTTAAGCAGTCCTCCCACCTCAGCCTCCTAAAGCCTGGGGTTATGGGTGTCTATGCAGTGAGTCCTTCCATGCACTTGAAGTTGTGAAGAACATCTAAAGACTTTCCCACATTGCTTACATTTATACGGTTTCTCTCCAGTGTGAGTCCTTCCATGCATTTGAAGTCGCGAGGCACATCCAAAAGATTTCCCACACTGCTTACATTCATAGGGTTTCTCTCCAGTGTGAGTCCTTCCGTGGATTTGAAGCTGTGAGGCAGATCTGAAGGCTTTTCCACATTGCTTGCATTCATAGGGTTTTTCTCCAGTGTGAGTCCTTCCATGATATCGAAAGGAACTCCAACAATTGAAGGATCTGCCACACGGCTTGCATTCATAGGTTTTCCTTCCAGTGTGAGTCCTTTCATGTCTATGAAATAAACTGGGCAAACCGAATGCTTTCCCATAACCCTTACATTCATATGGCTTCTCTTCTCTGTGCATCCTTTCATGTATTTGAAAGAAAGAGAAATTACTAAATGGTTTTCCACATTCCTTACATGCATAGGGTTTCTCTCCCGTGTGAGTCCTACCATGCGTTTGAAGGAGTGAGGCAGATCTGAAGGCTTTTCCACACTGCTTACACTCATAAGGTTTCTCTCCAGTGTGAGTCCTTTCATGATACCGAAAGGAACTGGAAGAAATAAAGGCTTTACCACATTGGTTGCATTTGTATGGTTTCTCTCCAGTGTGAGTTTTTTCATGTGTTTGAAGTGAACTGGGAGAATAAAAGGCTTTGCCACATATCACATATCTTACATTTATGAGATATCTCTCCAGTGTGCATTCCCAGGTGGTTCTGAAAGCTGGTAAGATAAGATAATACTTTCCCACAATGTTTACATTCATAGGGTTTTTTCCTAGAGTGGGTTCTTTCGTGTCTTCGAACAGAACTGGGACACTTGAAGGCTTTTCCACATTCCTTACATTCATATGGCTTCTCCCCAGTGTGAGTTCTTTCATGTATTTGAAAGGAATGGAAAGAGCTGAAGGCTTTCCCACACAGTTTACATTCATATGGCTTCTCCCCAGTGTGAGTTCTTTTATGAGCATGGAGGCATGTGGAACTGTGGAATGCTTTCCCACATTCATTACATTCATAAGGCTTTTCCCTGCTGTGAGTTCTTTCATGTATTCGAAGGCTACTAGAATGACTAAAGGCTTTCCCACACTGTTTACATTCATATGGTTTCTCTCCAGTGTGAGTCCGTTTGTGGATAAGATACAAACTGAGAAACATCAAAGCTTTCCCACAAAATTTACACTTATAAGGCCCATCTTCACTGTGCATTATCATGTGTCTTTGAAGGCTTGAATGGGAAATAAATGTTTTTCTGCATTCCTCACAAACAGAGTTTCCTTCCACTATGAGCTCTTTCGTGTGTCTGAACAGAGAAGAGACAGTTGAAAGGTTTTTTACAGTATTTACATTTGTATGGTTTCTGTCCATATTCTTGATACTCATATGCCTTGTGTCCAGTGTCATCTCTGATGGGCCTATTAAGAGATGAATGGGCACTGCCTACTTTTCCATACACACTGCTTCTGCACGATTTGACTCCAGTAGTTGTTTTCTTCCTCAGCATGTCATCTGGAACCAGGGTCAAAATTTCTCCATGCTGATGACCTTCTTTACTTTCAAAGAGTCTCTCTCCCACAAAAGTTCTGTGAACAATGAGAAGTACATTGTAATGGGTCTGCTTATCAGTGATTTTATATTCATTCACAAGTATTGCACTTACATTTTTTCTTTTTTTTTGAGATGGAGTCTCACTCTTTTGCCCAGGCTGGAGTGTAGTGGTGTGATCTTGGCTCACTGCAACTTCCACCTCCTGAGTTCAAGCACTTTTTCTGCCTCAGCCTCCTAAGTAGCTGGGACTGCAGGCGTATGACACCACACCCAGCTAATTTTTTGTATTTTAGTAGAGACAGGGTTTCACCATGTTGCCCGGCATGGTCTTAAACTCCTGAGCTCAGGTAATCCACCCGCCTCAGCCTCCCAAAGTGCTGAGATTACATTAATTTTTGTATTTTTAGTAGAGACAGGGTTTCACCATGTTGGTCAGACTGGTCTCAAACTCCTGACCTCAGGTGATCCACCTGCTTTGGTTTCCCAAAATGCTTGGATTACAGTTGTGAGCCACCGTGCCTGGCCTGCACTTCCACTTTTAACATCATCCTGCAAACTGTAGGATTTCTGCCCTGTCTGAATTTGAATGGACCACAGGCTCTACAAGATGGCCCAGCTATATCTATTATCAAAAAAGATGATAGAAGGCTTCTGAATACTGTTTTCTTTTGTTTTCTTTCTTTCTTTTTTCTTCTTTGAGATGGAGACTCACTCACTCATCCAGACTGGAATGCAGTGGGGCAAACTTGGCTCACTGCAACCTCACCCTCCTGGGTTCAAGCAATTCTCCTGCCTCAGCCTCCCAGGTAGCTGAGATAACAGGTGTCCACCATGATGCCCAGCTAATTTTTATATTTTTAGTAGAGACAGGGTTTCACTATGTTGGCCAGGCTGCTTTTGAACTCCTGACCTCAAGTGATCCGCCCTCCTCGGCCTTCCAAAGTGCTGGGATTACAGGCGTAAGCCACCGCACCCGGCCTCTCTGAATACTATTTTAAAGTAAACTATTTTACAAATACTAAATATCTGTCTTTTTAAATTTGTTTTTGAGTCAGGGTCTCATACTTTTGCCCAGGCAGGGGTGCAGTGATGCCATTGTGGCTTAGTATGGCCTCAAACTCCTGTGCTCAAGTGATCCTCCAGCCTGAACCTCCCAAAGGGCTGAAATATAGGCCTGAGCCATTGTGTCAAGCCTACATCACCCTTCAATATGTGTTCAGAGAAAATTTTCTAAGAATAAATAGGTTGAAATTGTGCTTATTTTGTTTCCTTTTTTTTTTTTAAACATTTTCTCCCATTCTAAGATTTTCTAAAGAGACACTTCTTTGTCTTGTTACTGGTGCAAGTTACCTTAGGTTTCTCTTTAGATTTTCGTACTCTACATATATGTTCTGGGCTTTCCATTTTTTCCCTACAACACAGAACAAGGAAAATAATCTTGAATTAGTATAAAACTATTTTTAAAATTACTTGATTCTATGTTCATGGTACACTGCAAGCATGCTTCCTTTATTTGTCAAATATTCCCTATCCACACTGTAAATCACTCAGCAGCATACATGAACTAAAAATACTTGTTCTGTCATTTACTGAGGGAAGTAATATTGTCACCCTTACCTACAGAGGCCAGGTTCCTGAAGGTTTCTTGCATCACATCTCTATAGAGAGTTTTCTGGAAGGATCCAGCAAAGCCCATTCCTCTTGGGTGAAGGTCACAGCCACATCCTCAAAGGCCACTGAATCCTGAAACATCTCACATGCATAGAGGAGGATGGGTGAGACTAACAGCACTGGGAGCCTATACTGTATTCCCAAGAAGTTCCCATGATGCTGTGGACTCAAAACAATTATTCCATGACCATCAGACCTCATACTCTCTGTCTACACTCAGTTTCTTCTATAAAGTAATTCTGAGGCTACAACTGAACCATGTGGTAAAGCAACAGTAGAATAGGAAAATGTGTATTTTTGGTAAATCCAGAAAGGTGTGCTGCCTGGGCTGCCCCAATGTTTGTTTGTAAAGTGGGAGTACAGCACCTGCCATAAAAGTCCTCCAAATTCCTGTGCAGAAAAAGTTAACATTAACAGTCCTGAGGCTGCATATCCTTGAAAAAAAAGTCTATGCACAAAGTTTAACCTTTGATGTTATCTAGAAAGTGAGTTTTGTTCTGATTCCTGCAGCAGAAACAAAAACCAAAAAACTGGATTTTACAAGGGGTCTTATCAATCTAAATGATGAATCATAGATAACTAAAACAAAAACTCATAAGCTCATGCCACTGCATTCCAGCCTGGGCAACAGAGTGAGACTTGGTCTCAAAAAAAAAAAAAAAAAATTAGCCAGGTGTAGTGGCGCATGCTTGTAATCCCACCTACCCAGGAGGCTGAGGCAGGAGAATCGCTGGAACCCAAGAGGCAGACACTGCAGTGAGCCAAGATCACAACACCGCACTCCAGCCTGGGTGACAGAGCAAGACTCCATCTTAAATTAAAAAAAAAAATGGCCGGGCACGGTGGCTCAAGCTTGTAATCCCAGCACTTTGGGAGGCCGAGACGGGCAGATCACGAGGTCAGGAGATCGAGACCATCCTGGCTAACATGGTGAAACCCCGTTTCTACTAAAAAATAAAAAAACTAGCTGGGCGAGGTGGCGGGCACCTGTAGTCCCAGCTACTTGGGAGGCTGAGGCAGGAGAATGGCGTGAACCCGAAGGAGGAGCTTGCAGTGAGCTGAGATCCGGCCACTGCACTCCAGCCTGGGTGACAGAGCAAGACTCCGTCTCACAAAAAAAAAAAAAAAAAAAAAAAATTCCCAGGCACCAAGTCTCAACAAAAAAGCAAGTATTTATCAAACTTAAAAACTTTTGCGGCCAGGCGTGGTGGGCTCACGCCTGTAATCCCACCACTTTGGAGGGCTGGGGCAGGAGGATCACCTGAGATCAGGAGTTGGTGACCAGCCTGGCCAACATGGTGAAACACCATCTCTACTAAAAATACAAAAACTAGCTGGGTGTGGTGGTGTGCACCTGTAATTCCACTACTTGAGAGGCTGGGCAGGAGAATCACTTGAACCCAGGAGTTGGAGGTTGCAGTGAGCTGAGATCGTGCCACCGCAACAGCAAGACTCCATCTCAAAAAAACCACTTTTGTGCATGAGATGACACCATCAACAGAGGGAAAAGGGACTCCTTGTGCTTTGTTTAAAGGATAATAAATGGCTCAGCTTCTATGGAAACAGTACAATAGTGCCGAAAAGAATAAAATAAAATTACTGTATTTTCTAGCATCCCACTTTTGGGTCTAGTTATATTAAATTTGAAAAAATTGAAAACTGAGCCTTGAAGACATATTTGAAAACCACTCTTCACAAAATCAAAGAGCTGGATCAATCCACATGTCCATTGATGGCTGCATGCATAATGAAAATATGCTAGGCGTATGTATACATTGAAATGTTAATCTTATAACATCCTGTCTCATGCTACAACAATCACAAAAAATTGAGGATTCTATGGTAATTGCAAAAAGTTAATCACAAAAAGAAAATTACAGTATAATTCACCTTAGATTAGTTATGTAGTGTTGTGCAACTATATAAAACTGCTTAAGCTGGTAAAATTGAAGTTTATTATTTTACAATAATTAAAAATAATAAATCCCAATGCCAAGTAAAAAAACTAATTGATATTGATTAAAAGATGGGCATAGGCCAGGTATGGTGGCTCACATCTGTAATCTTAGCACTTTGGGAGTCCAAGGTGGGTGGATCACTTGAGGTCAGGGGTTCAAGACCAGCCTGGCCAAAATGGTGAAACCCCATCTCTACTAAAAATACAAAAATTAGCTGGGCATGATGGCACATTCCTGTAATCCCAGCTACTCAAGAGGCTGAGGCAGGAGAATTGCTCAAACCTGGGCAGCAGAGGCTGCAGTAATCCGAGATTATGCCACTGCACTCCAGCCAGGGCAACAGAGCAAGACTCTGTCTCAAAAAAAATTTTTAAAAAAGGCAAAAGTATTTGAATTACATTTCTCCAATACATAGAAATGACCAATAAGTATATGAAGTGGTGCTCAACATCAGGAGTCAACAGGCATAATTACTTTACACAGTGTAGTTTCTGGTGGCTATTGAGCACTTTCTCTCATGAAAAGTATTCATAAAATAATAGCATTTTAAATATAGCCATTTATTAAAGTAAAAAATAATAAACAATTTAAATACTGCAGCTGTTTCAAATGTATCATGAGAAACACATAACTGAAGACGTCGTTTCGAGAGAGGATTGAGTGTTTCGGAATGTAGCAAGAAAACCAGAAATTTAGGGATTTATTGTCATTCCTAAGAAGAGCTGGCTGAGCATGGTGGCTCACGCCTGTAATCCCAGCACTTTGGGAGGCAGAGGTGGGTGGATCACCTGAGGTCAGGAGTTCAAGACCAGCCCAACATGGTGAAACCCTGTCTCTACTAGAAAGGCAAAAATGAGCTGGGTGTAGTGACGGGCACCTGTAATACCAGCTACTGGGGAGGCTGAGGAAGGAGAATCGCCTGAACTGGGGAGGCGGAGGTTGCTGTGAGCCGAGATCACACCATTGCACTCCAGCCTGGGTGACAGAGCGAGACTCCGTCTCAAAAGAAGCAAAACAGAAACAAAAAAAACCAAAAAAAAAAAAAACAGCGCTAAGCTACAGAGGTCTTAAGGACTCCTGTTTTTTTGTTTTGTTTTGTTTTTGAGACAGAGTAGTCTCACTCTGCCGCCCAGGCTAGAGAGCAGTGGCGCAATCTCGGCTCACTGCAACCTCTGCCTCCCGGGTTCAACTGATTCTCCTGCCTCAGCTTCCCAAGTAGCTGGGATTACAGGCGCCCACCACTACACCTGGCTAATTTTTTTGTTTTTAGTAGAGATGGGGTTTCACCACATTGGCCAAGCTGGTCTCGAACTCCTGACCTTGTGATTCACTCACCTCGGCCTCCCAAAGTGTTGGGATTACAGCTATGAGCCACTGCACCTAACCAGGACTCCTTCTTTGACCAAACTTGAGCTCACAGCCCTCTTCTTGTCTAGGCTTTGGCCGCCTTCTGCAGAGCTCAGTTACAGCAAAAACCCTTTTAAGGCAGTTCACAGAGAATCCCCCCCCCACCAAAACTTGGTATTTCCAATCAAGTTCAATTTCCCCCACTCATGATAATTCATCAACTTTCTCTTCCCTAACTGTTGACACCTCACCAAGTTCCATCCTTTTCCTCACCTTGCCCTGTAATATAGGAAGGAGATTAAACGTGGAGACAGCCTATTACGTGTCATGAGAAATGTAATATACAGAACTGTAATCTCACTACATATTGTAGTTCTCATGACACATATTACAATTGTGTTGAATAAAGCCTTCCTTGATATTTTAAACACATTTTCAATACAATCTCTCTTTACAAGGGATAAGGATTTAGACTGGAGACTCTGCTTCAGAAGTCTAGAATGCATAGGGGATAATAGGCTCTCTCCCTGTGGGGAGACAGCTGAGAATACCTCCCACTCACAAAACCAAAACACCAGGTCAGATTTATTTCCTAAAAACCACTCCCTGTTGTTACCCCATAAACTTAGTAAGATAGGGGACTGTGGGTGCACTATTTCCCAGACAGGGTACTAGGGTGGAACTTATCTCCTGCAGTGATGATGCAGGATGCCTGGCGGTACTGGCTGCCAATTCAGCCATCACGCTGTGATAGACTTAGGTGTTGGGAACAGGCCCCCAAATCTGGCCATAAACTGGCCCCAAAACTGGCCATAAACAAAATCTCTGCAGCACTGTGACAAGTTCGTGATGGCTGTGATGTCCACGCTGAAGGTTGCTGGTTTACCAGAATGAGGGCAAGGAACACCTGGCCCATCCAGGGCAGAAAACCACTTAAAGGTGTTCCTAAACCACAAACAATAGCATAAGCGATCTGTGCCTTAAGGACATGCTCCTGCTGCAGATAACTAGCCAGAGCCCATCCTTTTGTTTTGGCCCATCCCTTTGTTTCCTGAAAGAAATACTTTTAGTTAATCTATAATCTACAGAAACAATCCTTATCACTGGCTTGCTGTCAATAAATATGTGGGTAAATCTCTGTTCGTGGCTGTCAGCTCTGAAGGCTGTCAGCACCCTGATTTGCCACTCCACACTCTATATTTCTCTGTGTGTGTCTTTAATTCCTCTAGTGCTGCTGGGTTAAGGTCTCCACGACCCAGCTGGTCTTGGCAAGTGGTGTGCATATGTGGGGCTCGAACTCAGGTTGAAGGGTCACAGGAGTAATGGTTGGAGAATGTGGAACTAAGCCGGAGGATACCCAAGTACTCTTAAGCAATGCCCATGGTGAGTAAGGGGAGCTCGGAAGCATCAGGGTAACAATGGAACAAGTGTGAGCTCTGGTTCCTTGCAACTTGGAACCTTTCCACACTGATGAGGAGGAGGAAGGAGAGTATAAGGAAGTAACAGAAGAGATGACAGAGCAGGTTTGTTTGCCAGCTAAAGCTAAAGCAGCAAAGGAGGAAGTGTTCATCCCTACCCTTCTGCACCCCCTCCTTATTTTGAAGAAAAAGAGTGGCCTGACCTGCCAGATCTTTCTTTTCTGGAGGACACTGGGTGAAAAGTAGTTTCCTCAATGACTGTTCGAGCAGCACCTCTAGTAACGGTTCTCAGTTCTATTCAGGCAGGAATTCAGCAAGCTAGATGAAAGGGTGATATAGAGGCTTGGCAGTTCCCTGTTAGGATACACCCCCCAGATCAACAGGGAAATATAGCTACATTTGAGCCTTTTCCTTTTAAATTTGGGAAACGCCATGAGAGGCCCGTTCCAAAACGAGGCATTTCCAGCTGAGGCCATTCCCTCACCCCTATACAATATCTGTCCCCCACCACAGCCAGTAGTGCCACAGTAGATTTATGCTGCACAAAAGCTGTGAGTCTTCTGCCTGGGGAACCCCTACAAAAAGTTCCAACAGGGGTCTGTGGACCTTGCCAGTGGGGACAATCTGATTACTTCTAGGTAGATCTAGTTTAAATTTAAAAGGAGTGCAAGTACATACAGGAGTCACTGATTCAGATTACAATGGGAAATTCAAATTGTTTTATCTACTTCTGTTCCCTGGAAAGCAGAACCATGAAAGCATAACTCCTGATTGTGCCGTATGTGGAAATGGGGAAAAGTGAAATTAAATGAACAGGAGTATTTGGAACCACAAATAAAAAAGGCAAAGTAGCTAACTGGGTGAATCAAATTACTGATATATTTCCTACCTGTGAAATAACTATTCAGGGAAATAAATATAAAGGTTTGGTAGACACAGGAGTGGACATTTCAATCATTTCTCTACACCACTGGCTGTCCACATGGCCAATTCAACCTGCTCAATTTAACATAGGTGGAGTTGGTAAAGCCCCTGAAGTATATCAAAGTAGTAATATTTTGCATTGTGAGGGGCCCGATGGACAACCTGGGACTATTCGACCAACTGTAACTTCTGTACCTGTAAATTTATGGGGGAGAGATTTATTACAACAATGGGGAGCACAAGTTCTAATTCCAGAGCAATTATACAGCCCTCAAAGTCAACATATGATGCATGAAATGGGGTATGTCCCTGGTATGAGACTAGGAAAAAATTTGCAAGGTTTGAAGGAACTGCTTCAAGGGAAAGACAAAGTTCCCGCAAAGGTTTAGGATATCATTTTTGATGGTGGCCACTGTTAAGCCTCCAGAACCTATACTTTTAAAATGGTTAACAGATAAGCCAATTTGGATAGAACAGTGGCCACTAAGTAAAGAGAAACCGGAGACTTTAGAGGACCTAGAAAAAGGACACAGAGCTCCAACATTTTCCCCTTGGAATCCTCCAGTTTCGTAATTAAGAGAAAATCATGTAAATGGAGAATGTTAACTGACTTAAGAGCTATTAATTCAGTTATACAACCTATGGGTTGAACTGTGACATGTTCATGATGGCTATGATGCCCACGCCGAAGGTTGTTGGTTTACCAGAATGAGGGCAAGGAACACCTGGCCCATCCAGGGTGGAAAACCACTTAAAGGTGTTTCTAAACCACAAATAGCATGAGCGATCTGTGTCTTAAGGACATGTTCCTGCTGCAGATAACTAGCCAGAGCCCATCCCTTTGTTTCCTGTAAGGAATAATTTTAGTTAATCTATAATCTACAGACACAATGCTTGTCACTGGCTTGCTGTCAGTAAATATGTGGGTAAATCTCTGTTTGTGGCTCTCAGCTCTGAAGGCTGTCAGCCCTCTGATTTCCCACTCCACACTCTATATTTCTCTGTGTGTGTCTTGAATTCCTGTAGCGCCATTGGGTTAGGGTCTCCATGACCAAGCTGGTCTCAGTACTTAGGCTTCAGCTGATATAGATATATGTCAGGACCATGTGTAGAATTTGCATGTCTTTCTTCCATTTGGTGAATTCTCCTTGCAATTTCTTTTTTTTTAAGCCTATAGCAACGAGTATTCCCAGGAATTCTACAAACCATGTACTAACCTGGCCTGAACCTGCTTAGCTGCTAAGACCAGGTGCATTCAGAGTGGCATGACCATATACTCTTTTATCTTTTTTTATTTTTTTCAATTTTGTTTTTTGAGACAGGGTCTCACTCTGTCAGTCTGGAGTGCAGTGGCATGATCATATTTCATTGTGGCTTCAACCACCTGGGCTCAAGTGATCCTCCCACCACAGCCTCCCCAGTACCTGGGACTGAAGTACCATAGAAGAACTATGACCTAAGAAAAAAAAAGTGGGACCCGTGTAGATTATCTGCTCAATGTTATGGTCAAATGACTACTGCTGTAAAAAACAAAATCCATAAATCAAGAAAGTGAACTACCATTCCATGGAAGGTTCATTACTAAGTAAAAATAAAATATGGTATAAAATATCACATATCTGATATCAACTGCATAAAAAAATGTAAAAATAAAATATACCGATAGGGATGCATACCATGGTTGTGAAACTATCATAAGAAAACAGTAATTATCATTCACAATACTGGCTCCATCAATATGTTGGATCACTATGAAATTGTTTTATGTGTTTTGACCATATGTAATATTTTTAGTTTCTAGAGTGGAAACTCTATGCAGAAATAACTATCAGTGCACATGGAAATACCAGCAACAACCTGTTGAATATAATTTTTATTTTTTATTTTTTTTTATTTTTTTTTATTTTGAGACGGA
The DNA here is from genome assembly GCF_003255815.1 of Theropithecus gelada. Lineage (NCBI taxonomy): Eukaryota > Metazoa > Chordata > Mammalia > Primates > Cercopithecidae > Theropithecus > Theropithecus gelada. Next base: position 11,738,170 of record NC_037687.1, read on the forward strand.
GTCTGGCTCTGTTGCCCAGGCTGGAGTGCAGTGGCCGGATCTCAGCTCACTGCAAGCTCCGCCTCCTGGGTTCACGCCATTCTCTTGCCTCAGCCTCCCGAGTAGCTGGGATTACAGGCGCCGCCACCTCGCCCGGCTAGTTTTTTGTATTTTTTAGTAGAGACGGGGTTTCACCGTGTTAGCCAGGATGGTCTCGATCTCCTGACCTCGTGATCCACCCGTCTCGGCCTCCCAAAGTGCTGGGATTACAGGCTTGAGCCACCGCGCCCAGCCTGAATATAATTTTTAAAAAGACAACATAGCCTATTAAAACAAAGTTGTATTACAATTAATTTTCTTTTTAAAAATTTTTTTTTTTTTTTTTTTTTTTTT